>NC_034410.1:141855407-141887805 GCF_002078875.1 Numida meleagris
AAGGAAGGAAGGAAGGAAGGAAGGAAGGAAGGAAGGAAGGAAGGAAGGAAGGAAGGAAGGAAGGAAGGAAGGAAGGAAGAGAGAATAGCTTAAGATAGAGAATAGCAATAGCTGTTAGTGGTTGGTAGGAAGGCATAAAGGAGGGGTCTCAACTCTGGTACAGATTCCACTAGTTTTTGGGATGTCGTATGTTGAGGGAATAGGGCACATCTAGCAGCATGAAAAACAGAAGCTGCTGCACCATGTTTAAAACTAGGTTTGGATGGAGGGAAGAGGAAAAAGAAGGCATGCAAACAGGAAGAATAGTTTAATATAAAGCAATATGTGCTTCCAAACAGAATTCAGAGTATAAAAAATAGCCTGGAGAATACAAGCAAGGAACTAGTTTCTGTGTTTGTTTAATTACAGTATTCCATACACTGCATTAAAGAAATAGACTTGGCAAACATAAGTCCTCTGTTTTAGTTTGCTCTACTGCTTACTCTCAGAATAATAAAAATAAGAAAATATTTTTATAGCAGCTAATATGATTTTTATTAGATGTTTCTGACTATTTCAGCAACTTAATCACCATGTAATCTGGAATATATATTTTTTTAATAAATAAAAAATCAAGATGGATAATGACTAAGCACTATTTCTTTAACATTTGCTAAAGCACATTCAAATCCCCGGGTGAAAAGTGCTACTGAGAGGGTTTGCATAAAAAGCACATTACAACACAATTTTTCTCCTATTTTCAACTCTAATATACACTCATGTCTTCCTGCAGTTTAAATTTTTTTGTAAGAGAAGCATTTATTTAATGACCTGAGTGCTAAGATTACCTTTTCTAATAAACATTTGTTAAAGCTGCTAATACTAATTATTTGGTCAGTGTCATACCAGTTTGCAGTCCAGTATCAGTAAAGTCTGCATGTGTCCACCATGGGGCAGTCCCTGGTCTCTTCCCAAACCCCCCCCCCCCGCAGCCCCTACTGCCAACACTTAGACAAAGACACCCAGTACAATTAATATTATAAGGTCACATCACCACTGTAAATCACTGGGGAGATCCTGATTTATTTCAACTAAGGATTTGTCATGGTGTATTTATATATTTTTATAGATGTATTTATTTCTGTTAACGAAAGGTCTGGATTTGTGCTCAATAGTGTCACTGGGGAAATTCCCATTATTTCCAAACTCCCCGGTGTCAGCTTTGAAGGAACAGACAGTGTTCTGCTTTCTCTCAGTTTAATTAGATTCAGTCATATTGCTCATGGAGTAATAGCCTATTTAAGTATGGCTGGGAACATGTTGTCCTTAAGAAAATTCCCATAGGGGTCAAAAAACTTGGTCTGTTTATATCACATCTCGAGTTATATAGAATCATAGAATCATAGAATTAGCTAGGTTGGAAAAGACCTACAAGATCATCCAGCCCAACCATCCACCTACTACCAATAACCCCACTAAACCATGTCTCTCAATGCTATATCTAAATGTTTCTTTAACACCTCCAGGGACAGTGACTCCACCACCTCCCTGGGCAGCCCATTCCAGTGCCTGACCACTCTTTCAGAAAAGTAGCGTTTCCTAATGTCCAGCCTATATCTCCCCTGGCGCAACTTGAGGCCATTCCCCCTCATCCTGTCACTGGACACTCTTGTCCTGTTACAAGAGAGAAGAGGCCAACCCCCAGCTCACTCCAACCTCCCTTCAGGTAGTTATAAAGAGTGATAAGGTCAACTTACATTTATATATAAGTATATATAACTTATATATAGGACAACTAAAGGTATGTCTTGAATAAGTGCCGCTTCATTACCTGCACTGTAGAGATGCTTAGTACAGATATAGTTGCAACAGTGCTTATGCCATCATTGTAAAACATAATTATCTGTCGTGAAATGGCTTGGAATGTTACAACATTTATCTGATGTGCAATACATTCTTGTATTCCTCTGTTGTACCAAGGAACTCCTTCATTTGCTCCAGATCTTTTTCAGATAAATTCATCTTAAGGTATCATTGCCACAGAATATAACTGACTGTAAAAAAAGCCCCATGCAGAAAGTGGTAACCCCTTCCATACTCATACAAACTTTATCAGAGGTCGCAGCCATGAAAAATATGCTTGGAAGCAGCTGTTGCCCACTGTGCAAGCATCCTACATTCCCCATCCAGAAGGTACACAGGGCAAATAAGGAGATGTTATTCTGCCAAGCAGGCATGCATTGTGTTGTTATTTGTCTTGTGGATTGCTGCTTGTTCACCTCTGTCTCAGCAAGCCATGATCAGTTATTCCTTCCAACACACTAGAAAAGAAACCGGTGGCAGAAACAAGTCCTCTGACAATGAAGAACACTGATGACTTAGAAAATATATCAAACTTTAGAATTTAGTCTGTATGATTCTTAGTCTATCTTCTTGGTTTTGGTGAGGTTTCCACTGTAATCACCATCCACTCAGGTACAATGCTGAGTGAAAAGCCTGAGCACTTACATGCATTAATGCTTTCTGTGCCTTTCTGGGTTTTGAACATCTCCAGAGAAGGGACTCCACCACCTCTTTGGGCAGCCTGTTCCAGTGCTCTGTCACTTTAAAAGTAAAGAGTCATAGAATAATTAAGGTTGGAAAAGACCTCTAAGATCATCTAGTCCAACCATCCACCTACCAACAATATTGCACATTAAACTACGTCCTTAACTGCTACATCTAACCTTTCCTTAACCACCTTCAGGGACTGTCGCTCCAACATTTCCTTAGGAAGCCTGTTCCAGTGCCTGACCACTATTTCTGTGAAGAAATCCTTCCTAATATCCAACCTGAACCTGCACTGGTGCAACATGAGGCCATTCCCTCTTTTCTGTCATTAGTTACCTGGGAGAAGAGGCTCTTTCCTATGTTCAGATGGAACTTCTTGTATTCCAGTTTGTGCCTGTTTCCCCTTGTGCAGTCACTGGGCACCACCAAAAAGCACCTGGCCCCATCTGCTTGACTCCTGCAATTTAAATATTTGTAAGCATTGATAAGATCCCCCCTCAGTCTTCTCTTCCTGAGGCTAAACAGTCCCGCATCTCTCAGACTTTCTTCATAAATGAGATGCTCCAGGCCTCTAATTATTTCTGTGGCCCTCTGCTGGAGTCTCTCCAGCAGTTTTCTGTCTTTCTTGAAGTGAGAAGGCCAGAACTGAACACAATACTTCAGATGTGGTCTCACCAGCACAGAGTAGAGGATGAGGAGAACCTCCCTTGCTCTGCTGGCCACACTCTTTTTAATGTGCCTCAGGATACCACTGGCCTGCTGGCTCACGGCCAACCTCTTGTTCACCAGGACACCCAGGTCCTTATCCTCAGAGCTCCTTTGTAGCAGGTCATCCCCTAACCCGTATCAATGCAAGCAGTTATTCCTTTCCAGCTGTAGGACTCTTACTTGCCTTTGTTGAATGTCATGAGGTTCCTCTCCGCCCGACTCTTCGGTTTTTTCAGGTCTCTCTGAATGGTAGCACAGCTTTCTGGTGTGTCAGCCACTCCTCTCAACTTTGTATCATCAGCAAGCTTGCTGAGGGTGCTCTGTAGCCCTTCATACAGGACACTGATGAAGATGGTGAACAAAACTAGACACAGTACTGACCCCTGAGGAACAGTGCTAGCTACATGGTGCTCAGTCAAGCATTTACCATTTGAGGGATGTAGATTTTAAAGAAAAAGCTGTTGCCAACTTACAAGAAACATATGATGAAACCAGAAGCCCAGATAGAATTAAATCTAGCCAGGGACATCAAGGGGGAAAAAGAAGAAATTCTACAGGTATATCAGTGATAAAAGGAAGGCCAGGGATGAGGTGGGCCCCCTCAAGAAGGAAACTGGAGACTTAGTCACAAGGGATAAAGAGGAAGCTGAGGTGCTCAAAGACATTTTTTGCCTCAGTCTTCACTGGCAAGGCCTCTACCTGTATCACCCAAGTTGTAGAAAGCAAAGAACTGGGAGAAGGAAGATCTGCCATCTGTAAGTGAAGATCAGGTTCAAGACCATGTATAGAACTTGAAGTTGTGCAAGTCCATGGGACCTGATGAGATCCATGCATGGATTCTGAGAGAACTGGTGGATGAAGTTGACTCCCTGGAGTATTGTGTCCAGATCTGGTGCCTCCAACACAGGAAGAACATGGAGCAGCTGGAGCAGCAGCTCCATGAAGATGATCAGAGGGCTGGAGCATCTCCCCTACGAAGACAGGCTGAGAGAGCTGGGGCTCTTCAGCCTGGAGAAGAGAAGGCTCCAAGGAGAGAGACCTCACAGCAGCCTTCCAGTATCTGATTGGGAACCACAGGAAAGCTGGGGAGGGACTTTTCAAAAAGCATGTAGAAACAGAATGAGGGGAAGTGGCTTTAACCTGCAAGAGCATAGATTTAGACTAGATACTAGGAAGAAATTCTTTACTGTGAGGGTGGTGAGACACTGGAACAGGTTGCTCTGAGAGGTTGTGGATGCTCTCACCTTGGAAGCATTCAAGACCAGGCTGGATAAGGCTCTGAGCAACCTGGTCTAGAGGGAGGTGTCCCTGCCTGAAGCAAGGGAGTTGTAACTAGATGATTTTAATGGTCCCTTCCAACCCAAAACATTATATGATTCTATGATTCTATGATAAATGAAAGGCTCAGAGATAATATAGGCACACATTTTACTACAGTTACAGTCAAATTCCTCATTATCACTTATACTTCCATTGTCTTGGATTCAGTGAGGTGAAATATCAACATACATTCTTACTTCTCTAATTAAAAAACATTTAAAAAACTTCTATCTCTAGGTTTGTATGTTATTGTTTGTTAATTAAAACTTAAAAGAAGAGCTTTTTTTAGCTCCCTTTCTCACACATTTTAGCAAGAAAGAAACATAGTATGTTGTTCCTTGTTTCTTTTGCATTGAGTTTACAATGGTCATTTTTCAAATACTTTTGTTATTTCATTTTCTCTTTCAAACATTTAATTTTCTCTACAGTCTGTTTTATTTCTTTCTTTTGTGAAGAAAAAAAATTAAGAAAGGATAATTATAGTAGCCAGGGTGAGAATGAAAGAGAAGAGTGTAAGACACTGTCGTAATTCAGATAAATAGATTTATATAAAAGACATTTTGAGAAATACTATACAATAAATACAAATTTCAAAATTGCTTTTTATTGGGTCTTGTCTACTAAATGTAAAAATCTATTCTGTACAGAGGTGCCAAATACACCTAACACGAATGTGAATATAGCCTGTTAATAGTGGTCATGCTAGCTTCTAAACTAGCATTTTTAGGTTGCTTCATTAATGCCTCAGCATGTAGCACAATTAAAATTAATAAATGAGCTTTAATTAGCATTCATAGGCAACCAGGTGAGATGATGGTTATATTAATATTGAAGATGATTTTCATACTTTGTAGACATGCTTGAATTAAAAATGAAAGGATCCAGTGTTCAAAGTACGTGGATGAATAGCTGCCACTTCAAATGTACGACTTTGCTGACAACCTAACTTGTCCATTTAGTAAACTGAGTGAGGGGATTCTTTTTAATAAGGTTTGCTGAAGAACAAGTATTTCATCCATAAATCTACAAAGTTTGTTGCAATTCTCAATAGGTATTGTGCAACATACACTACACACCACTGAAATGCTGCTCTCAGTTGCGTTTTTCTAACCCCATTAAAAAGCATTTCAAACAGCAGAGTGCTAAATGTAACTCTTTTGGTGGATTTCATTTATATAACTGAAGTAACTTGAGCACCTTTATGGAATCGTTCACCTCGATAGCGTGATATAATAGCGTAATAACGTGGATATGAAGGAGTTAAAATGTTGGCCTTACTTTCAGAGTCACAGATATATCTATAAGTGCTTATTTGGCTCTTTCTGCTACCAATATACACTGCAAAATTCTCCCCAGTAGTATCAGGTCTGCTATATATTGCCTCTTTCATTCAAGGAACTCAGAGTGCTTTAAAAGACATCAGTTTCAAGGCCCATTAAAATCAGCATGCATCTTTTCCACTAATGTCAAGAGGTTTTTAATCAGACTTTAAATTACTCCCCAGCTTCAACTGAGTTCTGAGATGTTTCTTTCCCACAAATGCATTTTCCCTGCCTGAATCTCATTTCCTGCTTCTCTTTATAATCTCCTTTTCAGGCCCCTTCTGCTATTCCTCTCTCCTCACATTGTATTTTGCAACTCTTTCCAACCTAGTGTCATCTGCAAGGTGAATTAATGAGCTCTGTCTTCCAGATCATTAACAAAGGCTCTAAGTATAATCCAGCTGAAAACTGTCTGTGATGCACCACAGCAACATTGTAAGGAAAGAGATTTGCTCCCCTGCTCCCTACAGGATTAGACAAGTTCTCAACATCCCTCACTCTTGGCTCATCAGGGAAATGAGTAGTTCAATTGCCTCTTTCTCCCTGAGCAGAATGACCTAACATATGCATACATGTACACCGGTATATTTGTGTCATCTTCTAAAGGGGACAAATACAATGAGAATATATAAAGAAGTGTTGTATGATGGAGCTACATAAAATTCATTTTTATACATATGTAAAAATACATTAAACAGCACAAGCATGTTACACAAGGCTGACTTAATTTTGCTTGAATCTGTCCCTCACTTTCTATCTTACTTTCATCAGTTACAGATGATACAGTCATAACTCATGGAAAATAGAATTTTCACTACACCCTCTCAGTCAAATGGCCTGATATTTGGGTGATCCTCTGTGGAGCCAGGAGTTGGACTCAGTGATTCTTATGGGACCCTTTCAACTTGGGATATTCTGTGATTCTACAATTCTAACTACTGCAAGTAGAAGATACTCTGTATGTGTGGCATTTGCATGCTCCAACTTCAACTTCAGATAACAAATCACACTATATTTAACACATTCACATTATTATTTAACACATTATTCAGACAACATTTCTATGGTATGGATAAATCATGCACTTTCTTAATTATTTATTTACATGGGAGATTTATGTCTGTTATTTTGCTGAGCCCTGTCAATACAAGCAACCCTCAGATCTTCCTAACATAATGGGGCAGTTGGCATCAGGAACTTTTGGGAGAAGAAGGAAGGCATTATGGCAGCAATGTGCATGCATCCGCTTCCTTATGGATAGACAGGTACAGAGGGCTGCTTTTATTTTACCATAAATCTGGCAGTAGAATCATTGAATATGCTGAGCTGGAAGAGACCCAGAAGGATAATTGAGACCAACCCCCGGCTCCACACAGTATCACCCAAAATTCATAAACTATTTCTGAGAGTGTTGTCCAAATGCTTTTTGAGCTCCACCCACATCCACTACTAGTTATCACTGGCACCATAAAGCAGCCTGGTATAAACAACCACCTTGCTCATTTCATCACCTGCCTCTAGTTAGAAGCTGAAGGACATGAAGACATGTCTTGCACCAGTTGTACTTTTTGTTCAGTCAATCCCATATCAGAAAGGGTAAACTTGGACTTAATCTCCACTGTCCACCTCATCCATTTCTAATTTAGTTATATGGTTATTACATGAGTTGTGAAAGTAAATGGCAGCCAAGTATTCCTGCCGTGTAATTATATTTTAAAATCCAACTAATAGCAGTTACTTTTATTAGCAATAACAATTATCATCCCTCTTAGAAGAGTCTCAGATAAAGAAATTCCTTGTAATGATCTTGTAATGACAGTCTTACATCTATGTCAGATTGACATGAATAATAAATTTAATGTAAAAAAAAAAAAAAAAAGATTAACTGTTTTTCCACTGAAAGAGCTTGAATTTTTATGCATCCACATACATCCAGGAATCTGATATCATTGGGAAATATGTATAAAAAATGTAATAATTAGTAAATTTAGAGATATTGGTCATTTAAAAATGAAAGCCTACATGAGAATTACAGAAAAAAAAATAAAAATTAGTTGAGATAATAAAGATTCAAGGAAGGTTTAGAGAAAGAGTGCATGTCTAAAGACTTCGAGTTAATTCCAGGGAAACTGGTACATCTAGACAGCTCAGTATAGACTTGAAAAGATGCTGGGATCCCCAAACCAGTAGAGAAAACTTCCTGGGAGCTAATTATCCCTGCCTTCTCTTGGATCCATTTAACTCTGGCCATGAAGCTGCTGGTAGTAGAGCTAGGTTCTTTGGCATCATTGTGAACTTTGTTTGCTGAAACATGCTGTTTCATACATTTCAAGTAACAGTTCTTAGTTGCTCTCCACCAGCTAGCTGAATAACAGTGACTGCAATTTCACATGTAGTTCCAGTTTAAATACACCCAGTTGTATGAAGTATCTGCAGAGGGCTGGAAAATATTACACACTGCTTGCAAGAAGCCCTCACCTTTCTCAAGGATGAATTGAGTGCTGGTTATCCCAGCAGCCTTGCATGGCATGAAAGCAATCTGAGCAGCTCCTTGAAGGAGAGACACAACTAGAATCCTTTGGCCAATCTTCTTGAGGAATGAAAGCAGAAGCAGATAGTACTGTAAGCGAGGTTGGTGCTTAACCACCAATCATTAGATTTATAATTTCAACAAGAAAAATTCAGGTTAGTCCTGCTCTGATTTCAGCTCAAGAAGGAATAATCATTTTGCATGTCCCTATTCTCCTTTCCCAACATATCACATAGTGTTCACTCCGCTAACACTGGCTTTGACGCTGCTTTTACAGCAAAATTGTTTTTCCATTTGTGTGGGTTTGTGTCATTTAGATTCAATGTCTGTGTCAGAACATGACTTTCTGTGCTCTTGCTTCTTTCAGAAGCTGTGAATATCACTCATGGCAGCTAGCAATATGTGATTTTGTAATTGGCATGAAAATTGTTTGTCCTTAACTTTATTAAGTTACAGATAGTCTTATCCAAACCATAGCGAAAAACTATATGTTTATGATTCTTTACTGCTACTTCTCAATTTCCCAAGTGTATCTTTTTTGGATATCTCTGCTGCAAAGCTTTTTTTGTCTAAGTTTGGATTCATTACTGGATTCTATGTTCTTTTGGCACATATTGTAGATATGTCACATCCTACAACACTGAAATGCCAGAAGTTCTGCCCTTCCCTGATTAATTCCACTGAACAATATTGAAATCCCAGTCAAAAGATACTCTTGGTTCCATCTGGGGCAAGTCTGTGTGTACACCGATGCAGAAAAACCTGACAAACTGTGGTTGTGTCCTACAATATGTAGTCGAATACCGTAAAGCTCAACTGAAAGTTTTTGTCAAACAACTCTCAAACAACACTCAGAAAGCTGAAATTCAGAGTGTCTGAAGAAAGCTAAAACCTCCAGTTGTCACTTGTTTTAAAAAAATAAATTCCTCTTATTTAAATTTTGAGCATCATTTTAAAACCTTCTGGGCACTATTTCATTCAAGAGAACATTTTACTATCATCAAGACACCCTGTATATGCATAATTTTATCACTGTAATTGTTCTCGTAATGCTAACATTTTAATAAACTCTATGATATAAGCACTTTTTTATTAGTTGAACTGCAAGCACTCTAAGTGCCTTCGCTTTAACTTTGTCATGGGACAAGGGCTAAGACTGCTGTAATTGCTTATAGCACAATACTTAAACATTTTCCATATATCACTTATCTAGTATTAAACTACAGTGTTCTACTTATGGAAAAGAGTGCAATATGTTTGCATAGGACGCAATGTAAAGCTGCTCTAATCATCTGCAGTAATATTCACATAATAAAGCTTCACATGAGGCTAAGATTTTTTATTAATTCTTTTTACTTCTGAAGTGAATGTTGAAATGCCCTCCAGCAAAGCTCCCACTGCACTCTGTGAAACACAACTTTGAATCTCTCTCTGATGCCTTCACTTAGGCAGTCAGTTCCCGGAGTTGGTAGAAGTTTGCATGTGTATCAGCTGAGAAAGAAAGGAGGAAAACCTCCAAGATGTGGCCTTAGGTTATCTGCAGTGAAGTCTCTGCAGTACCTTTATGCCTCTGAACTTGAATTGGCCTGAAGCTAAGCAAAGTTCACAGATCCGGTGCTGGAGCTGAGCCAATTCCAGTAGTCCTAACCTTAACAAACTCTTCACTGAGGTATAGAAGTTTCATCTGATTAAAAATTTCAGGGTCTTGTCTGCCCTCTTTTAACTTTGTATGTGTTCACTAAGCTACAGGTAGGAAGCGGAGGGATATAAGAACTCAATCCCTTCACTGAGTTGCAGCTGAAGTAAATGTGAATGTTTCCTGTGGCTTCAAATACGAAGCATAATTTGAGAGATACTTTTGATTTTTTTTTTTTTATTAAGATACCTTGGCACTTCAAGACATGGAAACCTTCAAATGGGAAGTTCTAATCAGCCTATTATAGTAAGTAGTTTTCTTTACACAGGTTGGACTGAGATCTGAATGCCCATTTTGGAAACTTAATGAGGTTAATCATGTCAAGATCCCAGGATCACATCCTCACAGGAAGGAAAAATCAGATAATGATGAAATCTCTTGCCTAAGGACTAGGTTTTTAAAAGGTTTTGCCTTGAAAGTTTGTTGAATGGAAATGTGGAAAACTGCTTCACCTGTCCTCACAGAGGGATGGAAACATCAACACGTATGCAAAATAACGTATGCAAACCTTTCATATTCTTAAGTAATGGAAATTATGTTCACTTTGTGCTTTCAGGACCAAGCTTTGTCTTGGTTTGCTGTTTCTCTAAGGGTTTCAGAAAATATAAATTAATAATTTTTCTAAAGGAACAGTACTCTCACATTATGAATAACTTCTGTACAATTTTAAGTTATCTACTTAGAACCCTACATTATCCTCATTTACTTTTCATAATTTCCGTACCCCAAAATATAAATTTAACAGCTTTCTATAGTCCTTCTCACCATGCACCACCTCCTCCTGGCTGATACAGCACCACCGATGTTCAGTGGCAAATGTTTGCTTATTAACCAGACCTTGATTGAATTTTTCCAGTTCTTTCTTGATTACTGTTGTCAGTGACATTTTTGTCATCTTTATTTGTGAGTGCTGCAACCTGGAATCTTCTGTTGCTTAGGTGATGTTTTATCCTTTTGTTGCCTCTATTATTTTTTTTTTTTTTGACCTTTTAAAAAAATTTCTTGTTGTAAATTGTGAATTCTTCTGACAGATTCCACTGACCAGTTTTGCTGACTTTGGCATATTAAACTTCCTTGTTTAAAAGTTGGTAGATTTTTCTTTTTTTCCTTTTTTCTTTAAATTTTCTCTAACATTCCCTGAACTCCTTGAGATCTTTTTAAAGTCCATTCTGTGAGTTATCCTCACTATGTTGCTCTTCTTTTTAGTAGTTGGTCAAAAACCTTTTCAAAATGCTGCTGAAGCATTCATTCAGATCTGGAGTGCAGGTGGCTTAGAGCTCTTCAGACACTGAGAAAGATCATTCTCAAAGTAGCAAGAAATTCTATTTTCTCTTACTCTTGTTGCTGTAGAACAGAAAGTAAAATTACTTTTCATTTTATGGTAAAAGGCTCAATCATAATGATCAGCCATTTGAAAGCTCACACTGGCAAACAGCAGATGATATAGCTAACATCTCTCTCTCTTAGACTGTCTAAACACCAGTTTGAAAATGACAGAGCTGTACAAATGGCATCAATGTCTTCTCTACTTCTGAATGTATAATTCACTTAAATGTCTATATAATCCTCAGAACATCAGACAAAATAGTGGGATTTATATGAAATCATATTCTTGTAAATGAGTGCAAGGTTATGCACATCAGGTCAAAGCTATTCACAGTCACAACACGGGTGTAATCACTCATCTTGCTGAAATTAACAGTGTTGAAATCAGAAAAGTCCTATCAGAAATGAGTTTGGTACAGTATTTAAAGGGATAAGGATCAAAACATGCTCAAGTCCAGAGCTTTGTAATCCAGTGAAGCCAATAGAGCTATAAAAATTAAAACTAACATGAAAAATAAAACTCTGCATATCTAGGCCAAATCCCAAACAAAAGTGACAGTTGGTAGAATGATGATGCTTACAGATATTTTAAAAAATGAGCTCATCTTCTACTGCTTTTTAATCATTTATCTCACATCTTATTTTCTTCAGAAAAATCTGCTGAATCTAGACTGGAAAATTGATGAGTATCAGGTTATGTATTGCTTGTCTACAACTGATAAGTATTATTCTTAAGAAAGAAATATTCTTGCAATAATATAACAAAATTAACTGAAAGGATCCCAAGGAAAAATAATGAAACATCCTGAAGTCTACTCTGCCTCTGGTACACTTTTCCGCATTAATTCTCACTTATATTAAAAAATACACATTCGTATTATATATGTTAGATACTATGAAATTGTGCATAAAAATTTAATAAGTTATTTACATGACACACCTGTAGATACTTTCTGATATGGCACTGTTTTCAAATGCATAAAACTTTCCTGACTTTAATCATCAACCACACTGATTTATGATTCAATTGAAAAGATGTGTTCCTGAAAATGGAAAAATGAATGAAACATAAGGGAAAATAAGTTATTATATTCAGATTAAAACTCTTACAGCAACTTTATTAAAGAATTATTTTACCTTTTGTAAGAGCAGTTCTAAAGACAGCAAAAGAATATTTGTATTGCTTCAAACATTCATCTGAAGTTAGACATGTTACCCTGAAAACTCTCTTTGCCAGCATTTAAGATTGATTTTTGTCATGTAACCGCGTTAATAGTTCAATATGATATGAGACACCTCCAGATCTAAGATCTAAGAGGCAATCAAAACCACCTGCAATTTTTTCACTTATCTAGCAGGAGTTATAGAAGTGCCAAGAATAAGGAAACTGTATTCATGCAGTATGACATATATGGATGCAGAGAAGTCAGAAGGGATGAGAAAGGTTGAAATCAGAGAAAAAATTTTGCTAAATTTTGTGCACATGAAGACAGAGTGTACTTTCTCACCAGTGTGTGCATTAGAGGACTTTAGTGATAAGAATAGGTTTGGATAAAGCAGGAACAGCCGTAACTCCAGAAAGAGATGTGTGTAAATGAGGGCCTTCCCTTCCATAAGAGGAGTGTGCTTGTAGACCACACCTCCTGACAGTGGGTGTGCAAAACTTTGAGTGTATGTGTATGTGAATGCTTATGTGTATGATTATATGTGAATGCTTATGTGTGTGATTATAACTTCTAGGAAATAGATATAAAAGAGTATAGAAATACACAGTATTGTTGACATCTCAGGACATTCTAATATTGTGATTTAGATATTATATTGTTGTTATTGTCTTCCTCTATGAATTATACCTCTGCAGCATGACAACAAGAAGGTGTAAAAATCAAGTTCTGAACTAATGGGAAACAACTGAAAAGCAGCTTTGTGAGGCTTTAGTTTAGTTCCTTTTTAATAATTTTGCAGTGTGATGACAGAGGATTTAATTACCTTCAAGGTTGCCTGGAATAGATAACCATAGAGGTTTAGAAAATCTAAACCAAGAAGCCTAAATATCCCATAACTTGTCCTTGTGAACTGACAGTGTAAACATCTCAGTGATATGTGGGGCCAGGTGAAGTTTAAATCCAGAGAGCATCAATAACATTATTGCAAGGAAATCAGTTTCTCATCTCAAAGTCCGTGATGAGTAGAGCTCTGCATTCACTTCATATGCTAAAAAGACATTCATGCATTCATTTTGTCTTGTGCGGTAAAGCATACATCTTTACTCTTTTCTTTTGAATTTCCTCACCATTCTTTGTCCTTATTGTATCTATTGGTGATGCTCTCATCAGGAAGCACAAGATTAGAGGCTTGAACATATGTCACATTTTAAGTTAATAGCTGAGCTCTCTTTAAACAAAGCTAGTAAGTATGACTTTGTGTCTCCCTTTACCTTTTGCTTCATACAGTGCAAAAATATCCAGGATACCCACAGAGCTTTACTGCCTGCAAGAAGTCTATGTTCTGTCAAAATAAATGCAGAGGAATTGTGCAAGTTTCTGAAGGATGAATCACAGCTCTTCTGAGAGCTGTTTTGTTTCTGATCCCTTGATAATTCCCTTAGTGGTTACCAAAGTTCCTAAATGAGTGAGAGCTATATTGAGAGGTGTCAGTATTAGCTGCTGAAAGCATAAATTTAATCCAGGAATAAGTGGCACCAACCTATACAGGATTTAGAGGTTCCACAGAGGACACTAACTAATCTGTGAATAACTCTGCAGGAATCACATTCTAGATAGCCACCAGGGAATCAACTGAATTGGCTCTTATTCCGTTCAGACTGAAATTCTGACAGCGCTGTGTGAACCCTAGAAGCAGAAAGGATTTTTAAAAAATAGTAAAAGGAACCACAGGTTGGCTGCTTAATGCTTAAATTTCCAGCCTTCTGTCATGTCACTGCTGCACTTCTAAGTGGTGAGGAAAGGGGGAAGGAAGGAGGGGGAGGGAAGCTCTCTAGAACAGATGTCAAGATGCCGTTACACTTTACAAGATATCTTGACTCCCCAGTGGACTGTGATGGTTTTTTTGGAAGACACTACATCACCATTACCCTTACCTTCTGTTACCAGCCTTGAATGGAGTGACCTTGAAAAGTCTTTGAAGAAGACACTCTGCATTAGTTGTTCCTTGACTTGAGAGAGTCAAAATATCTACCAGAAAAAAACACAATCTTGTCTATTTTCAGATGGAGGAATATTGAAGACATACTGTGGGATGTATGCTTCTCTCAGAGGACTTTAGAGTGAATTTTAAAACATTAGAAATGTATAAAGAAATCCTTTTCTTTTACTTTTTTTTTTTTACTTTTTTCTTTTGTCTTTTCATTTCAAAGATGGAAATACAGGATCAGGAGAAGGGTGTAAATTTGCTCCATTTGTCTAAAGATATCTTTTGTTTTATATTACCTAGCTTCTGCTTGTGTGAAGCAGTATTGCTTTTTATTCTTTCATTCTTTTTATTTTTTTTCCTCTTCTCATTCTACATAATATTTCATTGATGAAAATTTTCAAGCATGTTGTACTACAGAAGACCAGGCATCAACACACTAGTAATCTCTGAGACAGCCTCATTTCAGGATATCCACTTCTTAAGCAAGAAGACAATTTAAATCTATAGTCAATCAAGCAAATGAACAAGTACAATTAACAAGCAGTGGGAGGATGTTTAATCTACAATGAAGAAATATAATTTTCAGTCATTTAAAACCACACATCTGTTCTGCTCTGCTATGAAAGGACTGACTCTCTTCTTACTTAGTATGATGTAAGACAAAAGTATAAAGATTGAAATCTATTAATGTACAGCATTGTAAAACCAGGATTAAGGGAAGAATATTCAAGGTACCTTATTTATAGCCACAAATATTCCCAAAATGCACCCAAATCATTTCTAAATGGGTCATTTTTGAGCAATTTGTAGCTGCAAAGAACATGAGGTTCAGTAGATCCTTAATGCAAAAGTCATTTTTCTGAAGAATTCTTCAAAATATTGAGCTGAGTGCAGGATTGCTGGTATCACTAATTTTAATAGTAGTGGACCAGTTCACAGTATGAATTCTATGTTTTTCACAGATGACAATGATAGTTATGTTCTGAATTTAGAGGGAGAAATCTTGAGACAGTTATAATCACTGAAAGAGATGCTGAAGAAGTAATTTTGTCTTCTTAAAAGAACAACAGCTAAAAAAGACATTTTAAATAAGAGATGACACTCCTAATGACTCATCACCTGCTTTGCTTTGGTGTAAATATATATATATATATTTATCATTGCTACAATATATTCTGATTTCAAGAGACATACAATAGATGATATTCATCCCCTTTTTTATTTTGTTAAGAAGAATGTTAATACTATGTTACATAGCAGAAAGAAGAAAATCTGTTTATTGCATGGCAGATTAGAACATAGAATATTCCTAGTAAATTAATAACTACTTTATTGTCCGATTTAAAGAAAAATGGAGAAAATTCATTTGCAACAATTGTTCCTAGCAATTGGCAAGACAGAGTACTCCCTTAGAAGGACAGCTGGCAGCTGGGAGGATGTAAGTAATTCAGTGTGAGTGTGTAACCATCTTTCTTTGCATTGAAATAGAGGTATTAAAACTAAACTGGATTTGCAGTATGGAATGCAAAATAAGAATATGTCATCATCTTCATTGGCAGCACAAACAGTAGAAATATGGACATGTTTCCCTGTTATGCTGATTTCTTTTCCCATAATTTAAGTCACTGGCAAGAATGAAGCTATGTTAGTATTTTATTAATTCTCATCTTCTCTATTAAACCTCATCTCTGGAGGTGTCTGTCTAAAGTCTTCCCAGATTCTTTTACCTTTCAAATCCTACTCCTTTCTGTTCAAGATGATGCCAGTCTTCTGGTATTTTTTTGTTCAAGGATATATACATCCTAAATGGTGGAATTCTTTTTTGTCTCTCTGTATTAGGGAAACAACCTCACAGAATGATAAAAAAAGTATTTTGCTTCCCTTTATTTAACACTTGTTAGTGATGTAATCAAAACCATGTAACAGCATTACATATCAACACATTTTTAGTAAATTAGAGACAGCCTTGTTGCTTTAAATTCAAACCCATACTGATGATTTCTGTTCATCTGTTTTGTTTCTGTTTCATTTGTTTTAAGAGGGCTGCAGCGCTTTTCCTTCCCTGTGGTGGCATAAGAGTGCAGTTCCAGTATTTATGCTCCAACAAACAAGTAATATATTTTGGCCAATTGAAGATGAGGCTTCCAGAAGCTGTTTCCTTAGCTTAACAAAATACCTGACTTTCTAACTCCTAATATAAAGAATTTTTACAAATGGAATGATGAATGAATTGTATTGTTCATCACTGTCATGATGGCAAGGCTTGCCTTGCTGAATTTAGGAGCCTAACGATGATCATTAATCTCTCCAACTTTAGCAGAAGACTCAAACTATCCACATATATATATTTAGTGCCATTTTAGACACTTAAGGCATTGTCAATTTAACTACCAGTTGGTGTTCCAGAGTCTTGTATATCCTGTGTTGTCTTTGTGTGGATTCTCAGATACTCTTTGCAAAAAAAAATAAAACTTCTGTATTTGAGAAATCAAATTAGTCCTTATACATCTGTAAAGTAGATGTCTTCTTTTGAACTAATTATGTAGGATATCATCATAGTTTTTGTAGATCTTGTCAACAGCCATTGCGATTTAGATGTAATTCTGCTGAAAAAAGTAAACTTTAGAAGACAGATTACAACTCAAACACCAATGGCTTTATGGATTGACTACTGACTATGAAGGAAGTCACAAGTGATTTGTCCAGCTGTAGATCTTCACCCGTCCTTAGTCAGAGGAATTTTCTACCTTTGTTTTTAAGTAAAAATCATTGAAAAGGCATGGGTACCCTTAGTCCATCACTCAGATTCCACCTGCCATTCTGAGGTATCTGTCTCTTTTGACTGAATAAAAAGGATGTGTGTTGATTCAAGTGCTTGTGCATGGACATCTAAGAAACATCAGCTGTTTTTTGATAGCCAAGTTACCTACAGAAATGCAATAGATTTGACACAGAACAACTTGCCCTCTTTATTAATAGTCGGTAAGGTACGCCAAGGCACTTCATACTGTCCTGGATACTTTCATACAGCCCAAGTTTTCTGAGCTATCCATCTCGTGTAAATTTTTTGAATGAGGTAGGATGAAGTGGCCTAAGAGCTGTAGATAGAGCTTGTCCAGCCTGAGTAACAACAAAGCCTGAGCTGAACCTCCTGACTTAAGAGCTGATGCTGTGATGCTTTCAGGTGATATAATTCCCTTTAGCAATGTGTGCATGCAGACATATATTGTAATACATTTGCTTTTGATAATAGGTTTATAACATGTCAGTACCATTTTCTGTCTGTAATTTCAGCACCTTAACTTTCTACTTCCTTAATTGAGCTGAGCTGCCAATAAAAAAGATTGCTTTTTGTAAGCTAATCAACTGGGAATGCCAACATTTCTCCAGCAGGAAAACACAGCCATTTTAGTTTACTGAGAACCACGTTATATGTCTCAGGATTAAAGTGCACTTCTTATAAGTATTACCTTTCTCTGATTAACTGAAATTTTCATTGGTCTCTGTTGTATCTTCTCAATCAGTTGTTTGCTTCATATCACCCTAGAGGTTTTTTCCACAGTTTTGTATATAATTATACAGACTAAGTAGTTTTTAGAATAAAGAAATGACCTAGGGATTAGGCTTATTTAATAGAACAGGGAGCAATGGAAAGTCTAGGGTCTTTACAAGAGTGGTGATTCTAGAAGAAAAAAACTACGAGATTAAATATTTCCACTTGTTAAATCCATCAAAATTCATTAGCAAGTAATATTTGTAAGTGTTGCATTTCATAATGAACCAAAGTATAAACGTGTATATATCTAGATTCATACAGCAGACAAACACAAAGGTGTTTCCAGCATTATGCACAGAAATTACTTTGGAAGATTATAAATATGGTTTTACACCTCCTTTCATCAGAATTTTCATTCATTTTTTAATCTCTGGACTTATCCAGAAATAACAGTGTTATGTTTTTGTTGTTTTTTTTTTTCCACATCTCCAGTTAAATTATAAAGGTATGCTATCAACTGAATATAACTTACTGTATAATTACCAAAGGTTCAAATGTGTTCTCAGATCAAGATTATCACCTTTTTCACTTTCAATTTTATTATGAAAGGTAGAATTATCATCTTCTACTTTTTCTCCTTCTTGCTGTGTATGTGAGAATACCCTTAGCACCTGTATCAATCACCAATTAATGTTATTTAATTTAAAAGTATTTGAATATTTTAGTAGGGAAAAAAATTATCATGGATTAAGGCACACACATATACATACAAAGTATAGTCTACTAATAACTATGGTGTTGTTTTAAACAGAAACAAATAAAAAAAACTAGGAACAAAGGAAAAAAGTCAAAAGAAAGATAATTCAGAGTCTGTTTCCCCCCCCCAAATTTCAAAATGAGTATGAGAAAATGATGCAATTCATTGTATCATTACTAAACAAATAGAAGACCCAGAGGATAGCAATATGTTCCTCTATGACACTGTTTCCCTACTCCAGCAATTTGTTGGCACTCCGCTCAAAGTTGTCCTGCTGGCTGATCTTCTTCACCCACTGCAGTCACAGGCATCTCCACTACACCTGAGCACAGTGCATTCCCCAGCCCAGTCTGCTTTGATCAAATCAGGCACAGGAACATTCACAAGATGAAATCATTATTAACTACCTTTTAAGACAGTTGTTGTCATTGTACTAATCTTTTTCTTTTTTTTTTCCAGTCAGAATATCATGCATATCTCATCCTAGTCCAGACAAGGTAAGCTTTGCATGAGAATTACTGTGGAAACTCAGATTTCTTAGAAATTAGCATACTCATCCTATTAAAGTAACTCTTCGTCATCTTTGTAGCTGGAAAGCTGATACACAAATCAGATAATTAATATGGTCACAAAAGAAAGACTGATCTTTCTTTAGTTTAAGAAATAAAAGCATTATTCCCTAAATCAGCCTTCCTTCTTTGTGAAAACAGTACTTTCAGCTCCCTGAATTTATCTGCTAGAGAGAGAAATCATGTGGCAAATATTTTTCTATTTATTTTTTGCTGTGTGTGGTTTTAAATGTTCCCTTTTGTGACATGTTCCAGGAGTATTAATTAACACAAGACTTGGTATGAAGATATTAATGACAAGTTGTAAATAGTACCAGAGAAATCAATTTGTTAAATTCATGATCAGAGTTGGTCAAAAAATACAAAGTATTTCTAGTAAATTTTTTCATCGAAATGTTCAGTGTAACTGTGTACTGCTACACTAAAAGGAAGGTTTATTATCCTGAGCACAGATATATAGAAAATTTGGAGATGCCCTACCATAACCACCAGCCCACAGCTATGCTTGAAGAGGATTTTTCTCCTGTAGATCTTGTTTCGTATCTTGAAGACCCCCCATGGATACCTGCAATACACTATGGACACTTATTTTGCACAAGGTGCCTGTAAGTAGGCAACTGGAATCACCTTCCTGATGTTTAAGAAACACCAGTTTTTTTCTAGGTTGCGTGCTTTCCTGGTATTCATGATTACCTGCCAAGACTACAGTCAAAACGAAATGCAACAAGTGAACTAGGAAACTTCCATCCAAATGTTTTATACAAAACAAATGCTCGGGTCCAAATGGACTTTGATGGAAGTTGTTCAAGAATGGTCTGAACTAATTTGCTTACATCTAAGTAGCTTCTCAGAATATGAATCATTGAATCAAAGAATGGCCTATGTTGAAAAGGAACTTAAAGATCGTCAAGCACCAACCCCAAGTATGAATGAATAGCTTGAGTCCAGGATAAATGAAGTGTCTGTAAAAGCTTTTAAGCAGTGAAATAGACTTCATCAGGGTTTAGAATTTCTTAATACCAGATTCTGTTCACCAACACAAGCTACATATACGGCTCAACATCCTCACTGGGAACATTTAACATTGCTCTCAACCTGCTTTGCTGCAAGTTTCGTTGCATACTGCTGATACACTCTACTCCACTGTTGTTCTTTTCAGCTTCAGTACCTACGTGTTTTCCCCATTCTTAACTTTTCTGTCTTACCACACAGGCATTTCTCAGAGAAGTTCACTTGGAATAAATGACACTTTCTCTGAGTGGTTCAGGTAACATGTTAAGTTTGTTTGACCCTGAAGGCTGAACATCCCAGTTACCTACCTACCACAACAGCACCTGTCCTGCTTCTCATCAAAACTGATTTGATTGATAATGAACATTATTAGTGAAAAAATGATCTATATGTGTGTATATATAAATAAAAATTGACTGTGTGAGAGATAATATATATGAATATTTAATTTTTATATGCAATTATATAGTGTGTTTGTATTTCATATAATGCTGAAAATTGAATGGAAAGGCCAAATTTACTCTGTTTGACCCCTGACCTTCCCATTGCTTACTATGAATGAGAACATTTTTCTATTAAAATGTCTCCAGGGACAGGGCATCTATCACCTCCCTGGTGAATGATGGACACTTGTTCCAGTGCTTCACCACCCTTAATGTAAAAAACTTTTTTTCAGATCAACCAGTTCTGACTGTTTCATTTGCATTAAGCTTAAAACTTCCTAGATGCAAGAAACTCAGAGGACTATGGGGCATCACTGAGTTATTTTCAGCTTTCATTTGTGGAAAAAAAGTGTTACTCCAGCAGGAACTCTACAGGCCTGCTGTTCACTGTCTGTTTCTGCACCAGTGAATGATGAAACTTTGGCATTGCACAGTCAAAAAGGAATAAGCAATGATAATTCACTTCTTGTGATATGCTTTGCTCTATTGCTTAAGTAGCATTGATTTTGCCTTTAAATTAACTTTCCCGAATTCTTCCTTTCTTTAAAAATAAAGACTTCAATATAAATGTAAAGAGAATTCTCTATTTGTTAAAAACAGAAATAATATCTGGAGGGCAAAATAGTTGCTATCAAATCATTAGCCATTTTAGCAAAGACATGGACAGTTGATTCTAAGATATAGCACAGAATAATATGAATTCATGACTAAAGGTGCTTGCATATTTCCTGCAGGCTGGATGTGGGCTTTTCAAAGAGCAATAAGATCAATGAAATAAGTTATTTTGGACCTACTCTATTGCTTTTCTAGCCAGAGGTCACAGGTTCTAGGAAGAAACTCATGCCATGGTGACCTAAGTGTTCATATTTAAAATAACTTGTCTTTCTCAAATGAATACTGGAATTCTTTTAGGGTGGACTCATATTTTAAATTTCCCCTTGTTTTATGCACCTGTGTTTCCTACCTGAAGCTTCTGAAATGGCTTGCTCTGTCTCAGTTGGTATTATAGGAGACCAACAAGAAAGCCAAACTGTTGTATGAAAAAATTCAAGGAAGTATCATAGGTAACCCAAATGCAAGAACCGTAAGTTCTGCTGGACTTGAAATGAATGTTGCAGTTAGCCCCAAACTCAGTGGTGTCTCCTTGGCAGTATTAGAAACGGCCATTTCAACTGGTGAAAATATACACTCTTCCGTGATATTACTACAGTTATGTTCTGTTTTCCAAAGACAAAGGTGGAAATATAGATGTTTTAAAATTGATAGTGCCTGCTATGTCTTTAATTGGTAAAAACAATTGCAGGTGAATGTTCTTTGTTGCTGCTTGTTCTTAGATTTTCTACAGGAATTTAGGTTAAAGGCAACATAAAAAATTAAATCTAAATATTATTTTCATATATTCAGAGATGCCAAATTCTTACATCTCAGCCTCATTTATGATTTTGTCTACACATAATCTGACTGCAGGGAACCAGTTGTCAATGGCAGGTCTGCAGAAAAAGTGTTTTATCTACTCTTCTCAATATTTGAAATGTCCTATGATGTTGGACTAAGAATATCATCATCAGGTGAAGAGGGAATGAAAAGGAACTTCCAACTTCATGTGCTGAAATAAAACTTTTTTCAATTTTCCTAATTTTCCTGTGTGGCATCAGATATAAGGGACAGACTAAAATATGCTTGATATGTACTCTTCTGAATAAAGATATTCAAAAAAATCCAAGTAGTTTCTCTTTGCTCTAAGCTGAAAACATGCAAAGAAGGCTTTGATTATTGACTGTAAATTGACTACAAGGACAGGCGGAGAGAGCTGGGGCTCTTCAGCCTAGAGAAGAGAAGGCTCTGGGGGGAACATATAGCGGCCTTCCAGTACCTGAAGGTAACCTACAGGAAAGCTGAGGAGGGACTTTTTATAAGCGCAGGTAGTAAGCATGGTTAAAACAAGTGTCTCATAATAACTTCCTTTCAACATTGATGTCTGGGAAAGGAGCTTATGTCTGAAAAGGCATATAAAGTAATTATTTTCCGATCACCCCTGTTTCTTTTTTTTTGTTCTTTTTAACAACTCATCGAGATACTGCATATACCCCCACTCCCTTGGAGAAACAAAGTCTGTCCTTGTTCATTTAATTAAATGTCATTTTAAATGAAGCAAACTGTGTGAGAGCTCAGAGACTGAGAAATCTTGCCTGGTAAGTAAACCTGTATTTTAAAATGATTGCTTGGGAACATATGGGCAGCCTAGCTTACAATGGCTAGAAAATATGCCTGGACATGCTGAGAAACATGGGTAAGCATATTTAATAGTGACAGGTCTTAAGAGACTTTACCTCTTCCATCCTGAGTGCTTTCCTCCCTTTTCCCTTTTCTTTCTTCTCTCCTTCAGGGACAGAACACCAACAATGATGTTCTAAAATCTGCAGTAATGTTCCCCTTCTCCTACGGTCCTGTAAATATATGAAGTTGGCAACACAGCTAACCCTCCAACTGTGCTTGGAAACATCTGGGGTAAATACATACGCCACCCTGGAAATTATTCTATGAACAGTCTTGAGCATTTTTCTATTTTTATTTTTTAAGTACTCAGCTGTTTCAGTGATAGAAGGAAATACAACTAAGAAGAAGATACCTATGCACGATTCTGCTGTAAGTGACTGATAAATGTATGTGTAATGCATTTTCAAAATGGGTTTTAAAAACCACCGTAAAATAGGTATCACTAAATCAGTAACTCCGAATAGTGAAGATAGGTGAGAAATTCCCAGAGGAGTGATAGTTGTTTCTTTTCATAGACACATGGACAAATCTGCAGAGACTATGGAGTATTATCAAGTGCAATATGTGAGCTGTCCAGCTCTGATATTCATTATCGAAGATATCAAGTGTGGGTCATTGGTCGCTTTTTACATTTGTGTATTATAATCCCTACGTTTTGGCAGTTCTCAGCAATAGTTGAAGATGGAACACCAGCCCTCTTCTCAGCTAAACCACTGTTTCTAGATACATGTCTGCCACAAAGGCAGTTAATGCCATGCAGACTGTTATAATGCTGGTGATAAAGTAGGTTGAAAGCCAAGATTAAGGCAGAATAGCAGCAACTCTTATCTACCAAGCTCTCTACCTCAGTTCAGGAGCCTGGGAGTTCTGTAAACTGCAGAAAATAGATGCCTTTATTCAGATTCAAATGAGGAGAAAAGCTGAGAGAATGTTTCCTTTCAGCATCATACTACATTTTTGTGCACTGATTATTTTTTCTGTTGTCTCCATTCACTGCTGAGATGTTATGGGGACATAAATATGATGTAAAAGCATCTCCTCCAGAGAAGAGATCTGTGATTTGCCTGAACAACTTTCAAGGGTTCCATTTCAGGTTTCAATACTATGCTGATATCCTGACTACAAATAATGTTAATGCCTTAAAATAACTGAGCCACACCATATCACTCAAACTTAAAGCCCATGGAAGAACACAAAATTGTTTTCATGAACTTCCACAAATTTTGAGTGAAGCTTCATAAAAGTATAGAACAGACTTCTATACATTGTTTCCAAACTAATGCTCAGACTTCTGGATCAGAGTATCTATATGCTTCAATATATCATCTGTCTCTTCCATTGCCCTGCCATCACACAGAAAAGCCACTGGTACCATCAGCAACATGAATCTTTAGGGATTTCAGAGAGATTGGTTCACCTGAAATTTCTGCAGCTGCAGGCAGCAAGAAGAGAATAAGATGAATACTGCCAAGTTTCCAATTTTGTTAGGACAGTAAAACATGGAACAAAATACGGATGAAGTTCGTGGGCTATATTACAAGTTAATCTAAAAGAGATGAGGTCTTTGTCCATAACTATAGCTTATGAACTTCTTGGAGAGGACATCTTGTTTTTTTAACTAAGAAATGTTCCTCAACAGAATTTTAGAGAATTCATTAAGATGCAGCCAAAATATTCGCGGCTGCATCCTTGCTTTTGCCAGCATTATATTTAGACAGTGTTTAAGCACTCAGACCACAAGCTTGGCAGTTAATATTTGCATATGAAGTAGTCATATAGCCTTAATATTTTGTACCTCAAGATCGCAAAAATGCTGAATGCCTTAAGGTGTGATGGACTGGGCTTTTCTGGAATCTACATGAATTGCTCAAAGAGGAACAAGACTGTTCAGCATGATTTATGACTATTAAGATGAATTACTAGTAATAAACACACACATGCATACACTCTCTCCTAAGCATAGCACAGGTCATTTGGGGCTGCTAGTGAAAGTCCTCAAGAGTTTCCTTGAAGAGAAATAGAATCCTTTTTCATTATGGAGTCAAAGCCTAGAAATAAGGTTTTTTTTTGTGGTTCTGCTGTCTGCAGAAACCACGGGAGATCTGGGAAATACTAATAACTAAGTCTAGCTGCATAGCAGGGTGGGATACATGGAGTAAAGAAATTTGGCAAGGCCTGAGCTTTGGAAGATACCAAAGGGCAGCAATTTGTTCCATGAATCCACAAGTTTTATTTCCAGTTACACCACAGAAAAGTTGAACAGTCTGTGAATGAGAGTAAACTGATGGTGATTCTCATTATAATTTAAGAGGGAAAATATCTTCATACTAGGACCAATGCAGTAGGATGGTGATGGCAGTAGGATCTATTGCTGTTTTGAATACCATCAATACCATTCCCAATGCACTAGCTTGCAGGACAAGTGCATTAGGTAGGGTCACCTGTACAACAATACACATTGATGATGTAAAATCTGTTAGTTGTCACGGGTGGTGCTATGTCTCCTCTCCTACACATAATAATAGTCTTAGAGGAAATTCCAGTATCATCAGTGTGGACAGATTTTGAAATAGGGCTTCAGAGATTGTGGCTTTTTAAGTTTTACATGGAAGATCTTAGAGTAAAGGGATAAGCAGGAAGAAGACAGCATTAAAGTGTTTAATGCATAGAAAAAAAAAATGCCTGTCTAGTCTAAAGACAGTCCTAACAACAGGATTTATTCCATGCCAGTAAGGATGCTGTTCTATAAACTGGTAAATCTTGATAATTTGTCATGATGTTCAGCTGATTTGCTCCTTTACCTAACTTCCCCTTAATTTCTCAATCAAAGTTTGTATCACATAAAAATACTCAAAATCTAAGATGTTTGTAATTCTAATAATTGCTTCTGTTCTCCACATGCAGCTAGGCTACCATTCTGCCTATGCACTAATGGCCGTTTTACAGGAAAATGGGAACCTGAAAAGAGAATATGAGTTGTGTACACTCGACAGAGTGGGTGCATTTTATCTGAGGGTGGTGACCCTTTTCATTAATAGGACATGACTATACATTAAGTAACCACAGGCTACTAAGATAAAAAAAGTGTTCATAAAGGGTAGAATTAGCCTTGGAGAAAGGAATCTGTTATTTTAAAATCTCAATTTATTTCTTTTCAACCTCCATTTTGTTGATTTAATTAATGTTCCACTAGGCAAGCAGCATGGTAGCTATGAAACAAAAATAATATTCAATGATACAAAAGGCACAGGCAATCTTTCAAATAAAGCTCAAGCTCCCTGTCAAGCATCTGAGTGGTTTTGTCCTGTGTCGCTAATTCTAGTGTTCCCATTTCCTCCCACTTCTTTCTTGATGATTGCTGCTCTCTCTCCTTAGGCATTCCAGCTTCCTTCTTTTCCTTTTCCTTCACATATTGGATAATAACCTTCGTGTAATTCTCTATGAAATATGGACAGGACTTCTCTGGCAATTAAGCCAGATAAAGTAGAACGGTCTCTATATATACTACTACATAATATTAATTTTTAATAGCATACAATATTAAGTCAGCTTCAGAAACCATAGGGGCACAGACAAGGTAAATTACTACCTGAAGAGATCTCTGGCCTGCTTTAAGTCATTGCATTTTGAAAAGAGATTTAGGAGACTGCTGGTTGTTAAGGGCCAAAAGCATGAAAAGAACATTTTGTCTAGTTAAGTGTATAGATGATTAAGATCCAGTGCCTGACTGAATCCTCCTGTCCATTTTAATATACTAGCATAGATACAGTCTAAGCTCCTTGTCAAAATTTCAGAAAAAATTTACTGGATCAGTATTTTTGTTATATAAAGATAGTTCAAACTCATTTAGGCTGTTGGATTGGTTATAAAGATCAACAAAAGAAAAATTTTCTTTGACTTTTAAGGGTCTTATAAACTCTATTAACAAGCCAAGTGTGGTTTAAAGGTGAGAACCTTTCACTTACTCTTAATGCTGGAATTCAGCATTAAGAAATAAAAGAGACTTCTTTTGGTTTAGTTTGGTTTGGTTTTGGGTTTTGTTTCTTTCTTTGAATGGTTTTTTAGATGTTTGTGTGTCTTATTACTACAAAGTAGTTATAAGCTAGATTAAGTCATACAACAAAACAAAAAATTCAATATGCCACAAAAATCAATGTTGAGGTCCCTGGAGCCTGACATGGGACTAGAATCCCTTTACTATACATTCACAGATCTAGATGTCCCAAAGCCAGGCACATAACAAGAATGTTGGCTGGCAAATCTCCTAAAGCCTAACTGTAAATCACCAGGCACAGCTATGATTTACCATGTTTTTTGTGAAGAAAGAGATGTAATGGAATCACCTGATCTATCTGCCTGTCCAAACATAATCTATATTCCAATCTGATCCCATGGCTTTTTCTTATTAGTTGTTCAGTTTCAACTCAAATCAGTACAAGAATGAAAATCTCTAAGCTCTTAAATTCCCATAGATTTCATGACTGGGAATGTCTAGATTCTGAGCATAGACTATAACAGAACTAAACTCAGATAAAATTTGGATTTTCGAATAAAAATATCTTTAACTAAAAAGTTAAATATTTGTTTCTTTATTTTCTTCACCATTGATTACCAGCTGATTATCATTCCCAAAGAAACTATCCTGTAAGGTGATGCATAGCGGGGCTCCAGATACCACAGCTCTGAGTCAGTACTGAGATTTTGCTGAGAGTATACTGGGAAAATACAAGTAGCATGGAGAGGAAGAGATATCCAAATGTGTTCAGGAGATCTGAAGCAAATGATGGAGAAGGGAAGCGACAGGAAGAGAAAATTCACTCTTATTGATGGATTTTAAGAGGATGTTAACATGCAGTAAGTCAAAACTCTGCTAATCACTAAATATGTTTCTTATAGCAATTTATACAGTCTTCAACCATTAAGTTGGAAACAAGTTGCAACTACTCACTTCCACACATATACAAGATGTTGGGCCAGGTCATTGGACTAAAAAGACTACAAAGGGTGACATCCTGCCTTATTGCTTAAGGGAGCACTCATGGGAGGACAGTCGTGTACTCCTACCTCTTAAGACTATTTTTGTACTTTAAATAAAGCCATCAGTAAATTCCCTCTATGGGTTATTCCATAAAAGAAGTTACTACTATTCTATTGTTATTCTGTTCCTCCAGAGATCATCTTCATAAGAAAAATACAAATAAAATAAATCAGCTCTCTTAGTACATACATAAAAGCCTCAAACATGTCCGTTTGTGTTGTTGAATCACAAGTACTAACTGGTTAAACCCACTGAGAGACTTACATGACTTCAGGTATACATTGGGCTTTGGGAATAAGATTTTGAGCTCTTTTGTTCTTTGAAGTCTGAAACAGTTTGGGAAATGTTCAGAGGGAAATATAAGAAGATGCAGGCAGCTTTACGATAAAAATAAAGTTGAAGGCTCTGTGCTGTCTTGGACAGTCTTTGAACATTTTTACAAGTTTCTTGTAGAAAGTCTGTATTATGTAATGGAAGGCAGTGTAGAGTTTATTGACATAACAGAGGCTCTATTTGATTAAGCCATAGGATATAATACAACATCCTGCTGATGTCATTTGAGGGGAAAATAGAAGTGTTATCACTTTCTGAACCATCAAGGATCAACCCCATTAAATAATTTCAGTGGCTTTTCCCATACTTAATGGAAAGATATCTCCTGTCTCAAACTGACATTACTTCATTTTTCTTCATTGTAAAGAGAAGCAAAATCTTAGAAGATTGCCTGATTGTCACTCAGCAAATAAAGGAATTTATTTGCCTTGGAAAAAACATTTGATCATACAAGAATTGCAGTTAAAAAATGGATTTTGAAGTTCTGAGGCTATTTTTCTGAGGACATTTGACATATGGGATACCTTCTACCACTTACCTCCCCTAGTATTTACAGGGATGGGAAAAGACTGATCTCTGTGTCAAGATTCCTACAGTGAAAGAGTAAATGCTGAAAAACAGTTTTCCTCTTTTACCTGTTTTTTTTTTTTTAAACAACAAAACTTTTCTTTCTAAAGATGTTAACATTAAATCTTGCATTCATTTTTCTTTCTTCTTGCTTAGCATTAATGTTCTCTCTTTTTTTTATTCTTAACAAAATATTTAGTAGCCTAAAAGCATCATGACTGGAATAAAAATATTTAAATATTGAATGGAGGTTCCTCCACTTTCTTTTCAGATCTTCAGGTTCTAATGGATTAGTTGGAAGGAAATGGAGGAAGATGTATTTCCCTGTATTTCTTGCTGATTAACACAACACTCAATTAGATGCTGAACTGTAGCATCAGAAAAGTAATGATGCATATCAGATATGATAATAGTAGCAGAGAAGCTGTACAGAGCATTTTAAAGTGGACCTTTGCAGGACTGAACTTGCTCCTTTCAAATCATTGAAGCTCTGCCATGATTTCAGACTTCCAGATGTCTTGTAAAATGCTGTTCATTTTCAGCTATATTTCATCATTAAAAATATGTCTACTTCTCTTTTTAAGCAACATACCATCATTAATTCAGAGCTGCAATATTTCTCACGTTTCCTCAGGCTTAATGAGGTTGAGACACATAAAGATGGATAGTTGTGTATGAAGAAAATGAAAATGGGGAAAAACAAACAAAAAACAACAACAAAGCAAAACAAAAACAGGAAAACAAGGTAAGGGAAAGCAGCACAGGTTGTAGGTTGTTTTTTTTTTTTTTTAATGTGCCTAGGGAATAAATTGAGTTTAAAAAATTCCAGTCCCTCACCATTCATCTTTATCACTAACAGATCCTAGATTGAACTTGAATGTTTCCTCTTTATTTTGAGGAGTTTTGCTTTGTTTTATAAAGCAGCTGGTGAAATATTCCATGATGTGATCTGAATACTGAAAACTCTGAAGTAAGTAATTTATTAATGAATGGATCGACTAATAGGTTAAACAGTTAACTGGTTAACATGAACTTTGCAGTAAATGCCAGTAACAGGAAAACATTTGTGTTTTCAACTATTTTAAATAATCTATACTTCTGGCATGGAAAACCCATATTTACACATCTGCTAGGTCCCTAGATGTACGAATAATTCCTTAAGCTCTTTTAAGCAGGATTATTCCTTCACATTTTCATATCATCTGGAGTGCTTTGTACATTAATAGTTAACTAATAACAATAAAAATATTTATTCATGACATGAGAACCTACCAACAGGGATTTTAGCTTTTCATGAAGGGGAAAAAGATAAAGTGCTGAAGTAAAATGAAAAAATGTATTATGCCACTGAAATAGTGAAACTGAAGTAGTTCAGATTAGCACAACACCCTTCCCTGAGCCCACTTGGGCTTATTGCTTTTTAGCACTTTCAGCACTCACGCTGATAAAAAAAAAAAAAAGAACTTGCTGTAGTTACATTTAAAATATGTTGATGAGGTAAGATTTCTCTATGCTGTCTCTAGAGCAAGAATGGCAAGTATAGTCCACTAAGTTGATTTATCAAAATAAACAAGATTTAATAGTGATTTATTGCAAGTCTTATGCTCTCCTTGCCTCCGTTCCTTTTCAGATAGAGGCAAGGGGGAATAGTACCACCAAAAGGGCAGTTTCCTCACCCACTTTTCCTTTACTCAACATATTTATTGCAGGACAAAAACGTCTGGGAAGGCAGAATGGATTCATGCAAAATTACTGTCCATTAAATTTAAGAGTGATTCCTAGCAAATACACTGCTTTAAGTACATTTATACTAGTGCAAGAACTTTGTTTCCAATACATTTTATTTCATTTTAGGTGTAAAAATTATGCATATAAATAAGTACCCCATTCCACATTGGGAGATTATGCTGCTGACAAAGATTGTGCAATAGTTTGTTAGTCCTGCAGCATTTTAGTAGTGTTGATTTTACCACTCACACTGAGATGTGTCTGGTATCCAAAAAACAGGTGTTTTGCTATCTCTCTTGCCCGCCTAACATAATCCTTAGTTGCAGTCTTCTGTTGGTACATAAAAATCTTACCTTCAAGACCACAGAATTAGGAAGGTCATTAATTGCCTAAGTGATGTCAAGTCTTGGGGATGGGATGGAATTGAGTTACGGAAGTGTCCTTTGTTTTCTGTTGAACATAAATAAAGCGATAAAGCGTAAGGTGCACAACTCCTCAATTTATCTAATTTGGCTGTATTTCAAAATGTAAGGATGAATATAGCCCTTTATTTTTAAGTCTGAAGAAATTCATGTATGTTTACTTTGTTGTTTGATTCTGATATATTGTCTTCCTCATTGTTATGCGGAAGCATACCAATGTCTCTAATTTTAGTCTTAACACAGAATTTATTCCATACTTTTTTTCATTTTAGTGCTTCAAACAATACAAGTAAGTCATATGAAATCCTGGAAACTAGTCACGTGTAACCATGGTAAGAACCACCCAAAGCAGAAGAAAGTGAAAGGAGTAAACCATGTCAGCACTGTGGTGTGTCCTGAATTTCCTGCACCTCACTGGGCACAAGGCATGCGCATCAATTATTTCTTCAGATGAATCCATTAATTTCTAGAGTAAGTCACTCATTCTTAGAGCATGAAGCCCTTTATACTTCAAGATTATTGCAGGAATACAATGGTTTGGGAAGAACAGAGACTAGTTTTATAATGATGGAACAGAAGGAAAATTTAAGTTAGATTTACATTTTTTGAGAGAGTCTCTGACTTCATTTCAGAGTTGAATTTAGAAATTTGAAACTGGATTTCTATTCCAGCTTCTGTAAGCTCATCTTTAATGAATGATAAATACAATCCTAACTGTAGAATGAGTCAGTAATTAAAAGTATATTCCAAAAAGTTAGCTATACTAACAACATTTGAATTAAGTTTTGGGTTTCCTAACTTGAGGTAGTTTTATATTCTATATCTGGTGTAAGAACTTAATGACGCTTGCCTCAGAGTCTGAGAATTTGACTTGCAAAGAAGAGTGCATGAGGATGCAAAAAAAAAAGGCATACAAAGCAGATGCCAAAGTTTCCTTATGTGTTACCTACAACACCTGCAGAAATTGACCTTATGTCATTTAGATTTTGCCTATATAAAAATGCAAATCTGGCTCAGCAGAAACTGTACAAGAACTGAAGAGCAAAGATTATCCAGCACAGTGGAAGGGAAGCTCACTGAGTCTTCGTTTTAAATTAAATTTTCCTCTTAGGAGAGAAAAAAGGGAAGGAAGGAAGGAAGGAAGGAAGGAAGGAAGGAAGGAAGGAAGGAAGG
>NC_034410.1:141888050-141973018 GCF_002078875.1 Numida meleagris
AAGGGAGGAAGGGAGGAAGGGAGGAAGGGAGGGAGGAAGGGAGGAAGGGAGGAAGGAAGGAAGGAAAAGAAAGGAAGAAAAAAAGGAAGAAAGAAAGAAAAGAAAGCAGAAAAAAAGTTTCATACTCTTTTTTCTGAGTCCAAAGATTTATCATTGTTTCCTCAAATGGTAATGTCTTACGGAAATTTGAAGTAGACAATTTTTTTTTCTACTATTGTTATTATTTTCAATTTCTCACTTATCCTGGACCCCTAATTTTAAAGAATATATGTAACAGCACATTTCTAATCCATACAAACTTCTCATTATTAATGTGAAAAGGGAAAAATTAGTAAATTTTTAAAAATATTTTTACATGTTGATTAAAACATTGAGTAATATGTTAAACAATCATTGGTGTTGTTAAGATAGACGTAAAAATAATTCTCCATTATTTACTAAAAATAAGGTCTGCAGAGATCAAGATGGAGATGAAGAGATATTTTCACAGACATTCAAAATATATGAAATATCTTCTAACTTTAGTTGTCTTCAGAGTGGATGTCTACATCTCACATTTCAATATAGATATCTTCTCTGACAGGTAATGCTGAAGACAGTGTTCATGCAAGTTGATCCATCTCATCCACAGGAAGACATTTCAATAGACTGAGTGATGTATCTTCTGTAGCTGCCAATTGTTCTTCACTGACCAAGGAATCTACGGAGTCTTGACAACGTGTCCAAATGTAAAAGCTCAAAAAGAATCCACATATAAGATGGGTAATCTCTACTGCACATCAGCTTCCATAAGAATATGTTTAAAGAGATGATATGAACAGTGGCCCAAAACCCAGAATGGAACTAGTCAACAAAAGCCTCCTATAGAATCATTATTCTGCAACTTTTTGTTTCCAAAAATCTCTGGAAAGATAGCCTATACATCATTATCAGCATCAGTATTAGTCTGAAAGTCTTAAGTAATTTGTTTTTTCCAGCATCTTGTAAGCTGAAATATAAAATGAACTAAGCCCAAAAATTAATGTAAAATATTATACTAAAACTATCATACACACACTATTATTATTATTATTTTCAACAAAGAAGTCTGATGCTATTTTTTAGCATTTCCATTACAAGATGAAGGTCCCAGGAGATGTTGGGACCTCTAGTTTCAAAATCTAATCTCAAAATGTATAATAAAAATGAGGACAGATGCATTTAATTCTACTTCACGTATGTTTAAAAGAGTTTAAGATAAATAAGTTTTAAAACATATTAAGCACCATACTTCCTTCTTTTCCTTGTCATTGTCATTCACCTTTTTTTACTTGTTACAGTGTCAATAGATATTGCTTATTCACTGTCTAATTCTTGAAGGATATTATTTATCGGTAATTGAGAACTTCTGGGAATAATTATGAGGATAATTGTTTTGGAAGAAATGCCAATAAATTATTGTATTTTGCTTTGTCTAAAAATTGTACCTCTATTATAACAGTGGCTCCATTCAAGACAGTAACTTCTGAAGAATGATACATATTTTCATCCAATATTTTCCAACATTTCTCTTCCATGTTTTGCTAATCTATCGATTTATTCCTCTGATTACTTCAAATATCTGCTGAGATAATTTTTCTTTATTCCCACAGTTCTTCTTCATTGTGTCTCATTTCTTAAAGCTCAGTAATACTGAAAATGCAAGAACACTGTGATATTGAGCATGATAAATATTTATCTTGCTTTATTACACTCCCAACCACCACGGCAATATCTTTCATGTTTTTGACTATGCTCATCCTCTGCAACCTCTACTTTTATTTTACAGCACAACTATTTCAAATGGGGGTCATCTGTGTTGTCACTTCTAAGGATCCTTTCAACATCTGCACATAGGCCTTCCAGAGAGATTTGTCATTGGTGTCCAGAAGAGGTACCTCTTACTGCCACCCACTAACAATAGTTTTTGCTTGCTTTCCTTTCTTTTCAGCAGCATTGTGAGACTCCTGAATAGCATTCACTGATGAAATCATGCAAAATCATCCTTTCTCCTGCTTTATTATTTAGTTTCACTTACTTACTGAGGCTGCAGAAATAAGAAAAAAGCTATTCTCTTTAAATTTCCCCTAGGAACCTGGAAGTCAATGTGAAGACAGCAAAAGAAATTGGTTTTAATTGCTGATTTTCATTTCTTTAACCAAAGTAAAACCTTTTTATGAAGCATTGTCTCTATGGGAGAACAAACTTTGGCATTTATTTATCAATTTGGAACCTTACTATCTGTCTCTTTCTGGAATTACAATGTCCCTTCGTCAGTTTCTGTGGTAGTTTCACACCAATTACTAGCTAAGCTCCACCACACGTCTCTCACTTCCCCTCCTCAAAGGAAAAGGGGGAGAAAATATAATGAAAAAGGACTCAAGGGTTGAAATAAGGACAGGGAGATCCGTCACCAGTTAGTGTCATGGGGAAAACACTCAGTGTAGGGAGATTAATGCAATTTAATGAGTATTACTAAAAGATTAGAAGTGTAAGAACTAAAAGCAACTAAAAACGCCTTCCCACAATCCACTCTTCTCTACCTCCTCTCCTGAGTGGTGCAGGAGAACAGGGAATGAGGCTGCAGTCAGCCCATAATGCTTCATCTCTTCTGCTCTTTCATTGTCATTCTCTGTCAATCCCCCTTGGTCCCTCCCAGGGGATGTTGTCCTTCCTAAACTGATCCTGTGTGGACTTCCTACAGGCTACAGCTCTCCAAGCACTGCTTCAATATGGCTCCATACTACAGGGCCCATCCTTCAGGAACTACTCCAGCATGGGTCCCTGAGGTTTCCCCTCCACAGGCTGCAGCTCCAGCCCAGGCCTGCTTCAGAGGGGGTTCTCCATGGCTGTGGCCTTCTTCAGGCCACATCCACCTGCTCCACCCTAGATATTGCCTTCCTTGGCATCTATCAAATAAGGGTTAAGGAAGCAAACATATGAAAAACAGGGAGATTTTGGCCTTGCATCTAGAGAGTGTAATGATTGAGTCAAAAATGTATGTACAAACTAACTTGAATAAGTGGATATCTGAGATATTTGATCCTTAATATTCTGCATTTTGAAGTCAAAAGATCTATCATTGAACCAACTGTCAGCACAATTCCTTTAGCTTGATCTACAGTTTTTAGATCTGTATGTGTCTCTTGTGTCTGTCTCCAGGATTCATGCTTTTAAGTATTTAATTTGTTATTTCCTCAACAGCTTTTCAGAGTCCCGTTAAAGAGAATGTCCTTTCCCCAAAGCAAATTACAAAAAGCTGGGAATAAACATACAGAAATGAAAACAAGGGCATTAAGTGGAAGAAAACCAAGATTTATTTAATATGCAAGAGAAAAACAGCTTTTGTTACAAAGAACATTTTAGTATGTGGTTACAAAGTGGGAATGTCAATGTCAAAAAGAGTGATCACTAATCTGAATCTTATTGCTTTTCTCCCGCAGAAATCTAGTTACAGTATTTTTCCTTATTCTCCTGGGTTGTCCAAATTACAGTAAGTTATCCACAAAGGCTCATGTATAATTCATGAAAAGAATTAATGCACTGTGTATTTGCCCTGCTTCAGTAAAATCACATTATTGTAATTTGACTTTAGATATAGCTAGTTATTTAAAATTTTAATTAGAGTCATAACTATTTCTAGTATTCACAATAGTCAATATCAACAGTAGAGCTGGACAGAAACAATTAGATAAGCGTGTCTTAAATGATTTTTTTCATCACCTATACTCTAAATTAAAGTGAAAGAGCATATGAAAAGAAACTATATCCACTTTTAAAGACATAATAAAGTAACAGCATTAATATGAAATAAAGAGTTCTCAGATATTAATTAGAGTTTGCGTATATGATCTCATTTGCATTCTAGGTAAACAGATAAATAATTGCTCTACTGAAAACATTACAATTGTACTAGTATGAATGCACTGGAAGTCTGAGAAAAACCATTCACTGAATATTTAAAAGATATATGAAAGGCTTATTTAGACCAGTTAGATTTCTTTTTTCTTCTTCTAATACTAATTATGAACCAGTTCATATCTTTACTGGTGGTGGGTTGCTCCGAAAGTAATGCCTCCTATTTGCTTCCATGGAAACTACAACAACAAGCACAAAAGCACTACTTGATAGAACAAGGTCTCAACTACAAAACAATATTTTTAAACACAGTCACAACCATTACCTATGTGATTTTTCCAGCTATGAACAAGAGCCTTCATGCCACACTCGTAAAAATCTGCACCAATGGAGGTGATCCACTGTCGCTGTTGCCATTGCTGAAATGCACAACTCAGCACCTCACTGTGCTCACATCCAGTGTTTGGTCTCCATAAAAGTTCAGCAAGTGTCAGTGAATGTCAATAGGTGTCATTTTTTCTGTATGGAGGAATCCAATGTCCCACCTTTGCTTCATATGCACTTTCATGTCCGATGCCATTTTGTGAGACTGCCCCTCTGCTGCCATCTGTCATAGAGCAAGAAAATGTAACAGAATATTGGTGGAGAGATTCAACCTTTACTGCCATACCACCAACATCCACCTTTGATATCATAGGCCAACATAATAAAACAAGAGGCATTACTTTTGGAGCAGCTCTCATATTTTGCCCAAGTCTTCTCCACTAGCTGAAAAAAAAAGGCCTGTACCATTAAGGAGAAATGCCCCTGTCTTCTACCATACAAATGCAAACTGACTTTAAGGAACATTTAAGTTTCAAAAGCCTATACCAAGCACAGAAAAAGTTTTATACAAATAATAAAGTGTTCAAACTTATTTGGAATAGAATTTCACTTCTATTAAAACTCAATGAAGCCAAAGAGTTATCTCAAAAAATTGACCAAGTAAAAGACAAAATGAAAATCTACATTTTAAAGCTTGTCTGAGAACATTTCACCATGAAGACAGTGTAAGTACCTTAGGTTGGTACTTACACTGGTACTTACAATTGGTACTTAGAGGAGAATTACTGCACTACTGAATTTGTCAGTGCAGATCACTCACCAGGAACTGAAAGTATTCACAAGGCAGCCTATGACACTTTTGATGACAGTTTGTGGCTAATGAAAGTTTGTCAATGAGGGGATTATAAAACTGAGGGAAGACCTTTCTCTCTGACCTCTTCCTCAGTATTATGCAATTTATCAAAGTCATCTTCTACAGGTAGGCAAATTCAGGAAGGAGCAGTGCCCCAGTTAAGATGGAAACATCACAAGAACTTCAATATATGTAATTTAGATTCAGTTGTAAAGTTCTGACAAAGGATCTGAAACGTTTTCTTGCAACGATTACAAAAGGATGCTGAAACACTATTTTAATTTAAGACTGTAAAAGCTTTGCCTGTTAATCAGCAAATAGCTTACACTCTGTGAGAAGAGATATGAGCTAACACCGGTGTACAAAAATAATGGTATTTAATTCTGTATTTAAGATACTTGATATTCATTAATTTGCTTGCTGTAAGACCATTCATTGATTTTTTTTCTCCTTATGATAATTTCATTGTTTTTTTACAAGACTGCATTAGGATTATTCATATTTACCCATTTATAAACTGCTTTTACTCACAGAGCACCAGATTAGACTAATCTTAAATAAAATTAATTATCATCTATGGCACTCTAAATTACAAACCATGACAAAATGTGGAAATAAGGTACATGTCGTACTCCAGCTTGTCAGATTATTCTTTGGTTTGTTCCTGTTTTTTTAATTTATATTCTGATAAAAGTAAAATCATTTAAATTAAAACCTCTGTTCTTTTAGTTATTTTTAGTCATGTTCTCTTACTCATGGCAGAAAATATTTATGATTAAAACATCAATGTCACTAACTGAAACAGCATTAAAAATTGCAGTTGTTGAGATATATTTTTCTTGCTCTTTCCTGAGAACTGGATTGCTGAACTGCTACTGAGGACAGTTAGGGCATTTTACCTTAGTTCTTCAGCAAAATACTGGCTGTGACACATAATTTCACAGCCGTAGCTTCACATTTGTAGTTTTCCTTCATTGGGAACTCAGGAAACATCACATATTTTAGACTTTGGCAAAACGTTCTCATTGTGTGAGCTGTCATGAACCTGAGAGAATTCTACTCCAGCCTGTAACTTCTTTGTAATTCAAAGGACAACATACTTGGGTTTCTACTGTTTGAACTACCTTTTTCCACCCCTTAGTGGAAAAAATAGCTGTTGAATCAGTAGGCAAAACCAATTCGACAAAACATACAAACTTATGACCAGAGTCAACAAAGAGATCTTGGGAATTAAAACATGTTTCACTTCTCCAATATGACTTGAAAGGAGAATGTGGATTGCATTCTGCAATTCTAGACAACTATTCATGGTTCACCAGAAGAAAACATGTTTCTCTCATGTGGAATTAACAAATTTTAGAGGCAACCTTTCTGTCATTTGTATAGGAGTATCCAAATAATACAGAATGCCTATGGTAAACTGGAATTATCTGAAGATAACACTTCACAAGCAGACAAACATAGGTGATAAATTTCATAATTTAATTCTATCAAAGAATAAGTCAAGCCTAAATTGCAATGGTAGCCCAAGAAAATTTTTCTGTGGAAATTAAGGAGGTAATCTGTACTTTCTAAAGACTTTCACTCTGCCAGTTCTTCCTCACATACATTTCCTTAAATTTCTCCAGCATTATAGAAGGTAGGTAGGTCACTGTAAGTTACCTGCAAGGTAACTTACTTACTGCAGGTGAAATAGAGCACTGAAGGCTACAAAAGTGCTTGGAAAATTTTTGCTTCCTTTTTTTTTTTTTTTTCCCCTCTTTATTCAATTCTTCCTGCAAATCCTCATTGTTTATGCCATTCACACATGTAGACTCACCTTGAGGATGCTCTTAACACAAATAGTTAAGTCTGCAGATTGTCAGCAAATTTACACTTTCCAGCTGTTCCATTTCCAGGAGTACTGGTGGATGGCCAGCCAGATATGAGCCAGCAATGTGCCCTTGCAGCCCAGAAAGCCAACTGTATCCCGGGCTGCATCAAAAGAAGACTGGTCAGCAGGTTGAGGGAGGTGATCCTGCCCCTCTACTTTGTGCTAGTGAGACCTCACCTGGAGTACTGCATCCGGATGTGGACTCTTCAGTACAGAAGAGATGTGGACCAGTTGGAGAGCATGTAGAGAAGGGCCACAAAAATGATCCAAGGGATCATGGCTTCCCCTACTAGGACAGGCTGGGAGAGCGGGGCCTGTTCAGCCTGGAGAAGAGAAGGCTCTGGGCAGACCTGATAGAGGCTTTTCGAAATCTAAATCATCCCAGGTATTTATACAGAATGGGGGAAGAAGTACTTGAAAGCAGCCCTGCGGAGGACTTGGCGGTCCTGATGGATGAGAAGCTGGACATAAGCCAGCAGTGTGCGCTGGCAGCCCGGAAGGCCAACTATGTTCTGGGCTGCATTAAAAGAGGAGTTGCCAGCATGGAGACGGAGGTGGTGGTCCCCCTCTACTCGGCTCTTCTGAGGCCCCATCTGGAGTACTGTGTCCAGGCCTGGGGCCCCCAGCACAAGAAAGACGTGGAGCTCTTAGAAAGAGTTCAGAGGAGGGCGACCAAGATGATCAGAGGGCTGGAGCACCTCTCCTATGAAGAAAGGTTGAGGGAACTGGGCTTCTTTAGATTGGAGAAGAGAAGGCTTCAGGGAGAGGTCTAATGAAGGCCTCATTGTATCCTTCCAGTACTTGAAGGGAGTATATAAACAGGAGGGGGAACAATTGTTTAGGAGGGTGGATAGCAATAGGACAAGGGGGAATGGTTTTAAACTGAGACAGGGGAGATTTAAGTTAGATACTAGGAGGAAGTTTTTCACTTAGAGGGTGGTAACGCACTGGAACAGGCTGCCCAAGGAGGTTGTGGATGGCCCATCCCTGGAGGCATTCAAGGCCAGGCTGGACATGGCTCTAGGCAGTGTGGTCTAGTGGTTGGCAATCCTGCACATAGCAGGGGGGTTGAAACTAGATGATCTTTGAGGTCCTTTTCAACCCAGGCCATTCTGTGATTCTATGATTCTAAATGGTTCCTATAAGGATCATAGAATCATAGAATCATATAAGTTTGTCATGGTTTTGTGATTTTTTTGTTGTCGGTATTCTACATCAGAACATCATGTAAAGCACTGGCAGTTAAAGAGTTAATGTCCTGGTTTCTGCGGACTGCCTTTTTGGGTGCTTGATTTCTGAGGGGGAGGGGAGGAGCCGCAAGCCCCAGGGGTCTTTGCGTCTGGAGGGGGCTGGTGAAGCTGCCTGGTAGACCAGGACTCTTTCTCTTAGTAGGCAGCAGAGAAGAGCGTGGTCCCTCTGCAGGTTACGGAGTAAGAATCTCAGCTTTGAACTCTGTTATGATTTGCTGGCCTCAATTTCGATATAATATTTAGTAAATTAACGTTCCTCCTCAGACTGGTGCCGCTGTTTTCTTTTAGATCCGGCTGCGATTTCCCTACCCTTGCCCTTTTCCCTTTGTCTTCCCCAGGGCGTGCGTCCGCAGGTCTCCTGCCACATTAGTCACCGGACCGGTCTGGGCCGGCCCCTAAACCGCCGACACTTTTTTTTCTCCTTTCTCTCTTTTCCGGGCCTGTGGGCCTGCTGTCCCCGTCACAGACACAGATCCATAGATGATGCCATGACAAAGTTTGAAGACATTACTAAAAGGTCACCTAGTCCAACTTCCCTTCAATGAACAGGAATATCTACGTGAGATCAGGTTGGTCAGAGCCTGGTCCAACCTGACCTTGAATGTCTCCAAGGATGGGGAATTCACCACCTCTCTGGGCAACATGTTCCAATGCTTCACCACCCTTACTGTAAAAATCTTTTTCCTTGTACCCAGTCTAAATCTCTCCTCTTAGTTTGAAACTATTTCCCCTTGTCCTATCACAACAGACCCTACTAAATAGTCTGTCCCCTTCTTTCTTATTGTTCCCCTTTATATACTGAAAGGCAGCTGTCAGATCTCCTGGGAGCCTTCTCTTCTCCAGTCTGAACAGCCAGCTCTCTCAACCTGTCCTCGCAGGGAAGATGTTCAGTCCTGGATGAGGGAAGAGTATGAACAGATGAGTACATTTTTGTCAAGATAAATAATATGACACTATGCTTAATTTGGAAGGAAATCCTGTCAGTTCTCAAAGATTACAATTTGAAGAGACATTGTATGAAAAAACATGCTGCTAAATTTGATGCATATCAAGGAATGTTTTATAAAGATAAAACAGTAAAACTGAAAAAAAAATCATAATCTCAACTTTTTTTTAAGCTACAATGCAAAAGGACCCTATTATAAAAGCTAGTTACGTGGTAACAAATCTGGTAACAAAAAAATCAAAACAATTTAGTGATGGTGAGTTTATTAAGCAGTATATGGAAAGCATTGCAGATATAATTTGTTTTGATAAAAAAAGAACTGGTTTTTCTAAAATCAGTTTGTCTCACCAGAGTGCAGCCAGGTGAACCAAAGAAATGGGAAAATCTATCAAAATAAATTTGGAGAGTAATACTGCTAATTCCACATTTTATGCTTTGGTAATAGATGAAAATACTGATGCTACAAATACAGTTCATCATGCCATTTTTATTAGAGGCATTGAAAACAAATATAATGTCAATGAAGAAATGGCTTCTTTGGTGCCATTAAAAGACTAAACTAAATTTCTTGATTTGTGTGAAACAGTAAAAATTTCATCAAAGTGATTTTCTTTAACCTTTGTCAATATTTCTGGTATAGCTACTGATGGTGCCCCAGTAGTGGGAGGTAAAAAAGAGGGACTTACAAAATTAATAGAAGATGGTGCAATTACCACCAGTAACTCATATTTGATGAAATATCACTTCATCAGACATCAAGAAAATGTATGTGCAAAAGCTTTAAAAATGTATAACATTGTGCAAATTTTCATCAAAGTTGTGAATTTCATAAAGTTCAAGAGACTGAATAAACACCAGTTCAGGCAATCAATTTGTCTTCACTCAGTGCAGCCCAAGCAAGTCAAAAGTTTGGATACTTCTGCTTTAGAGTCGTCAAAGGCTACAGCTGAAATATTTGACTTGTAACAGAATAAATACCAGACAGGGGAATCACGTGAAAGGATTTTCCAGAACAGAATTGTGAAGATGCATCTTTCCTGCTTTTAGACCTCTACTTCAATGTAGGTATCTGTATCTGAAGTAGTTAGTTGGATACGTTACTATAACCAGTAAAAAATTGATGTTTGGAGGATGAGATTCCTATTTCCAAAAGCAGTTTTTTCTACAAAGATTATGAGGATAGCTATCTGAAAATGCTTATTGCTCTCTATTAACAGCTAAGTATATTTAGAGGATCAAAGTTAGTCTCACCTATGACATCCAATTGTGACGTGCTTAATGACAGAGCTATGTTCTGCTGTCACTCTTAAGAATACAGATTTTGTCACAACATACTTAATGTGTTAATGTTAACATGTATTGTTGAAAGATGATAGAATTAATTGTATATACTCTCAACTGCAGAATTCAAACAGCTTTAAAATCCAGCATGTCCTACTCATGAATTGTATTTCTCTGAAGCTACAAGACTGCTAAAGCACTTCAAAACATAAAAATGCGAACTAGCATACATTTTAAGAAATGAAAGCATTTTTTAGTCTGGATATTAAGTTTGTCTCTTGAAGATTGTTAACTTTTCATGATTATCAAGACAAAGTATTTATTAGGAACAAGTTCTCAGATATGAAACACTTAATGAATTTTAGCATATCTTACGGCACTGTGCCAAAATGTGCACCCAATATACATTATCCGTTATACACATATTTGTTACTATTCTCTTTCATAAACTTCAGTAATGTAGTGAAAGAGCAGAGAAAATTTCATGTAACTGACAACTAAAACCACCATACAAACAGTAAATACTTTGATGTGCAAATTTATGAAAATGATCTGACTAAATTATTCTTGTATTCGGATTACTTACTGAAAGAAAATGAGATGAGTTCACAGACAAATTGCAAAAAAACCCAAACAAAACAAAACAAAAACCAGAATGAAATTATAGATAATATTAATGATGACAAGTTCAATTAATTTCAGTTCTTCTAAATATTTCACACATTAAGATACCAAAAGGTTAAACTGAGACATAGAACGCTGTTACATCCATGAATTATTAATTAAATAGTAACTGTGAGCAAGACAAAAATCTTTGGGTGCAAAGTTCTCTACAAAAACATCTGTATTGCAAAGATTGTCTCCATTTTGCATATGGCACACAAGAAATGAGTTCTCTATCTTTTTTTACTAATGACATTGTGCTTTCAGATAATGTTGTGTGAGATACTTTCTTACCAGAGTTGTCAGTATTCTCAAGCAAATTAAAAAGAATATAGGTGCTTGAGAGTTTAATTTAAAAGTAACAGTGCTTCTCTTGTACCAATAATTTACTTCTTAACAGAGAAAATCACATCCTGCTGAAGACATTACATTCAAAACATATGTTCTGAACTTACTGGTTGAGAATTATAATTCAAATAAAGTATTAGACTATTTGACTTTATTTGAATTGTCCTATTTGATTTGTCCTATCAAAGGTCAAGATAATGTCTGGGAAGTGGAACCAGCAATGTGATATTTCAGCCCAGAAAGCCAACCATAGGGCTATTCTGTTTAGAGAAGAGAAGGCTCTGGGACAACACTGTTGCCTTCCAGTACTTAAAAAGGGCCAAGGAGAAAGATGGAGAGGAATGCTTTATTTGGGAGTGTAGCAAGAGGACAAAGGATGATGATTTTAAACTCAAAGAAGACACACACAGAATAGATATTAGGAGGACATTCTTTATGCTGAGGGTGATGAGACACTGGAACAGATTGTCCAGAGAAGTTGCAGATGCCCCATCTCTGGAGGTGTTCAAGGCCAGGTTGTTTGGGCTTTCAGCAACTTGGCCTAGTGGATGGTTGGAACTAGGTGATTTTTAAGGTCCCTTCCAGTTCAATACATTCTATGATTTACTGTCTGTATATGGGTAAAATAAAATTCACTAATGTTCTCTATCCCTAAGAGGTCTTTTTGAGTTGGGCAAAGAGGAAACTGATGAGGTTCAACAAAAGGAAGTGTAGAGTCCTGCACTGAGGAAGAAATAACTGCAAGCATCAGTGCAGGTTAGGGGATGACCTACTGGAGAAGAACTCTGCGGAGAAGGACCTGAGTGTTCTGATGAACGACAGGTTGGTCATGAGCCAGCAGTGTGCCCCTGTGGACAATAAGGTATCCCGGGGTGCACTAGAAAGAGTGTGGACAGCAGGTTGAGGGAGTTGATCCTCCCCATCTACTCCACTCTGTTGAGACCTCATTCAGAATACGGTATCCAGTTCTGGGCTCCCCAATTTAAAAAAAAAAAAAAAAGAAAACCACCAGGGATCTCCTAGAAAGAGTCCAGCAGAGGATGACAAAGATGATAAAGGACCTAGAGCATCTCCCTTTTGAGTAAGGGCTGAGAGACCTGGATCTGTTCAACCTAGATAAGAGAAGACAGAGGATCTGATCAATATTTATGAATATCTAAAGTGTGGGAGGCAACTGGATGAGTCCAGGCTCTTCTCAGTGGTGTGTAGTGATAGGACAAGGAGCAATTGCAGAAGACTGCAACATAGGAAGTTCTACACAAATATATGGAAGAACTTCTTTACTTTGAGGGTAACAGAGCACTGGAACAGGTTGCCCAGAGAGGTTGTGGAGTCTCCTTTGGAGATATTCAAGACCCATCTGAATGCCTACCTGTGCAACCTATTGTAAGGAACCTGCTTTAGCAGGGGCATTGAACTCTATGATCTCTTGAGGTCTCTTCCAACTCTTGTGATTTTGTGATCTTCTCCCCTCTCCTGCCTTCCCCTTCTTTCTCCTGCCCTCTCCTATATGCCAGTTATCATTGAGAATATGAAAAAAGTGATATTGTGGTTAGATTTACTTAATGAATAATATGATTTATAAATTATATTCCTACTACATGGTGAACCCTCAGCCAGTTCTACCTGTAAGCTATTTACTCCTTAAACAGACAAAATCTGGAGCACATTCAACTCCAAAATTCATAAAATAGTGTAAAGATAATTCACCTGCTTGTTGAAGCTTGTATCTGCTTGCCAACCACACTGTGAGGAATTTTTATTTCAATTTTTTTTTTTTTTTTTTTTTGTACATTCATGTTGTGTCTTGTAAGCTTTTGTATCAGGAGCAACTTTAAAACTGCATCTCTATCAGATGTCCCAGGACAGAGATGACGAAATGATGAAGCAGGCCCTTCAGAAGGCTAACTGTTGCTAAACAATTTGTTCACGTATATCTTTGTCTAAATGCTTAGCATAGTTTTAGGGTAGGAGATTGACCCAATTTTCTCTTCATTTGTATGCATGTAGTTCACTGATTCATGCATCATAGAATATAAATTATCTTCCCTTGTACTGGGGAAAAAAATGTAGTCTTATCTGAAAATCCATCTGTTCTTAACATTTTCATTCATCATGCATACCAACGCATTTCTAAAAAATAAACCTAACAATAAAAATGAGTATCCTTCTGTTTTAGAGGAATTAGTTGAAGCATAATTCTGGCACCAAAAGCTGTGTTTTCAAATCTAAAGTTTGACTTTGTCCCTGTGTTACAAAATCTAGTGAAATCTGTGGCAGTCTTCTGATGGCAGATATGATCCTTTCTCAAGATACTGAGCTTCTAACAGAGCTGTGAAAAACATTTGGGAAGAATGCTTAAAGAAACAGAACTTAAATACTTTACTGATGACTAGAGTAAAACAACAATGTGCTAAAAGAAAGAAAAGATGACATATGCGTTCAATCTTATGAAAATATGACATTGGATTCAAGGAATTCTAAGAAAAGATGACATATGCATTCAATCTTATGAAAATACGGCATTGGATTCAAGGAATTCTAGAGATAAAGACTTCAGTAAGTCTGAGGGCCACTCCATAGGATTACAGTGACAAGCTCATCATTTTCTTCACAAGAAATCCCCTTTATGATTGGTGTTAGGTGAAGGATTCTAGACAGATGGATAATTCTTCTGATCTTGTGCAAGAAATCTTTTGTAGCTTGGACAAGGAAGTTGAATTTATATGGTGTTTCATACACATTGCCTTACTTTTTATTGCTCAAGACGAATGCATAATGAACTCAGCTGCCTGCAAGGTCAGAATTGCTATGTAAATTGAAGTTGTGAGAAGTCAGAATAGCAAAAATGGTGTCTTTGAGTTTGTAAGTGTGAGTACAAACTTCAAATTTCTCACATTTCAATCTGCTCTAACTTCTCACAACTCACTTTACAGTCTTTAATGCTGCGGAAAAAAAAAAAAAAAAAGAGAGCTCAACCTAACAAGGTCCAAACTAAGCTTCCTAAACTTTCTCAAAGAAAAAAATAAACAGAGAAGAGGGAGTAGAAGCATCTCATTTTCCTATAGTGCCGTGCCTTTGTCTATCATTTTGGTTCTTTTAGTTATTTTTGACTATTTGTTTTGTTTCTTCACTTATGAATGGGAAGTTGAATTAGCCCTGAATAAATCAAAGTTTGATACACACCATGGCTCAGGGCGGCAGCACAAGTTAAGACACAATAAAGGTAGAGTCATTAAAGACTGTACTATATTTGAGAGTTAGTATTTATCACTGAGGAACAATAATTATCCTTGTCCTATTTTCACAGTGATTCAGGGCTGTTGGAGGAAGAAGCCATAGATAGAGGCTGTTTTTGCACGCATTGTTTTATATTTTTAAAAGCAATTCTGTATTTTACTATTGAAAATTATAATTATTCAATTCTATTTGTAGACTTCTACAGAAATACTAAACAACAACATCATAGAAAGTAAATGATCAAGAAGGGAAATTTATAATATCCCTGCACAGTTGCTGAGACTTTGCCATTGATAAACTACATCTGTTTGGCCATGTTTGATCTATGGCACTCAGGACTGTAAATATAAATTTTGTTCCCCGTGTCAGTTCCACGTGCAATCCAGGTGCCTCAGAGAGGAAGCAGTGATGCCTCACATAGCTGGTTGTTGAAAAAAAATGAAAGGGAAACTCACACAGACTCTTAACAGTCAGGGAATTAGAGGAAATGGAAAAATAGGGTTTGAATGTTTATTAGAAGATCCATTCTCTCTGAATCAGCTACATCTGCTGCGCTGTGCTTAAAGTTTGATATTAAAAATGTAACAAGGAAGCAAACAATCAAACAAATGAAAAAACCAAAGAGAAATCCCAGTACCTTCCTTATGTGTTTCTAGTGTGTTTTTTTTTTCTTATCTTTGCCTTGAAGATCCCCTAAAAATTACTACAGCATTCCCAAACACAAAAATATGTATTTTCTCTTGCAAGGATTTGCACCTATGTTAATGGAATATAGCACTGAGAGACTAAAATATCTTGTTCCCTGCTTGCTCTTCAGATCACAGAAGGAATACTCAAGAACTGAAAATAGTAACAGAGTAAAGCTATCCCAAGTGTTGCGGGAAAGCTTATTTCAGGTATGATCCAAGATTTGTCTGCAAGTTCTAGTTAGCTCTTGGAATGATACAGTTCATCTATTTTCCAATATCCTTACAGAAATAAAAATAAAAAAAAAATTGCAAAATAATTTGTTACATCTTGAGCTAAGTACCTAACCTTGGAGACGCTGGGTAAGAAGGCAACCAGGAAAATAAGAAGTGAGACCATGCAAGGCCAGATGTATGAGTATAAACAGGTAAACAAATCCTGTTTTGCTGGGGATTCACAGAGGTTTTCCTGGTGCTGATCCGTACAGCGATTGCCAAATTCCAAGCCATTTCTCAGCATGAGTTTCTATCAGTCTCTGCTGACCACATAATCTTTGGTCTAATAGATTTTTATCACCAATATGAAACCTTGGTTTAGGATTAAAAAAAGGAAAGAATCGTGCAAAAAAAAAATTGTTTAAAAAAACAACTATTCGTTTTTAAGTATTTGTTGTACAGAGTATAAGTGGAGTACTTAAAGTTGTATCCTTAACAAGTCAACTTTCTATTTCCTCTCAGTGAACTTAACTAAAACAGAACACCTCAAATACATAGCAGAGAGCTGCTGAAATGCTGTTTTGCTGTAGAAAGCACTATTACTGTTAGAACTCTATAAAGAAATTTGTAATTGATAACAACTCTGAGACAAGAATTCACCCTCTTTCCCTACAGCCAGGCAGAGGAATAAGGAAAAACTGACTACCCTAATTAGTTCTGTCCCATTCAAAACATCTGATCTGCTTTGATACAGAGCACGGTCCAGGCTGAAGCTTTAGTTTTCAGAAAACAGATTTCTGCTTGCAAACCCTGCAACAGATTCAGCTGCAAAAAACAAAGTGTTTTTTACCTCTCTCAGCCCCAAAGTTAGCGGTACTACTCCCTTACATTTGTCTTTTAAGAGAAAATTTTAACTAGTACTTGAGAAGGGTAAAAGATGGAAGAATAAGAACCTTTATCATTCCTTATTCACGATGGAAACACCTACCACAGCTTTATCTCATATTCAATCTGTAGCTACTGGCATGTGAAAATTGAGCAATGTATTTTTATATTTATTTTTCCAAGACCGCATTATTACTGAGAGAAATCACCATTAAGTAAAATATGTTTAATCACGGAAAAGAGTGATTCAGAAGAGAGGAAAAAAAATCTATATTGCGGGATAAGGATGTCTTAGAGCTATATGTCAGGAAAAAGTAAAATCTAACCGTACACATCTCAGTAGAAAAGCATTTACTAATGTAGTCATTAGAATGTATTTCAAAGGATCTTTAACTCATTTTTCAGATAGCAGCATGGCTCAGAAAGAAATCATACAAAAGAAACATGCTGTAATGTACGGATAAATGATCTTACCTGAAAATGGTATAGGATCTTCCTACCTGCTGGGCTTAATTTAAAAATATAGTGATGTGTTATGGAATGGAAAAGCAGGAAGAGGAAAGAAAGAAAAGAACTCTTTGGCTGCAAGTTTATAAACTGCTTTATTTTCATTTCATCAATAACTGCAAAAGCAGAAAATATGTTCTAGAAATCCAGGTCTTCTTGACTTTCCTGGAAGTGTTCAACTTTTGAAGTGATCTCTTAATCATGATAGTTGGACTGTATGGAGGGACTTTCCAGGTTCACTTACATGAGCAACTGTCATGGTTTTATGATTTTCAGTTATTGGTATTCCACATCATAACAGCATGTAGTGTATGTACCTGGTTCTCAGAAGAGAAGGACTACTATATTCCCCAGGGTACTTTGCTCCTCTGTTACCATTTCTGGCCAGAGGGAAAAGATAAAAACTTGCAGATCACGAGACCTCGCCCCTTCTCTTTCCGCCCGTCTCTTGTCCTGGTAGCACCTCACTCCCCAGCCGTCTTATCGTCGGTAGTAGAGTAAGGCTTACCTTGATTTTGGACATTCCCTCTCTCTGTATTGGATTTATCAGCTTAAATTGTAATTATATTGTATTATAGTGTGTTGTTTTGCATTCCGATATCTTGTTTAGTAAATTAGTTTGTTTCTCCTCAGATTGTTGCCGCTGTTTTTTCTCTCAGGCCCATCTCCCTACCCTTTTTCCCTTTTCCCTTTCCCAGGCCATGGGTCCATGGGTCCCCTGTCCCATTCGTCATGGAACCAGGCCGAACGGCCGTAAACCATTGGCAGCAACATTACAATTCAGTCTCTCTGGTGGTTGTATTAAATTAAGGAATTCTCCTCCCAGTGAGACGTGATTAGCCACTGGGTGGCCAGGTGGAATACTTTAGGGCACATCAAATGGCACTAGATACCTGTATTTAAGCAAAGGTTTTGAAAGATCGGTATTTTTAGCAATCAACAGTCATCTAAAAGGTTAGATTGTTTTTCTTTAAGTAATTATTTTATAAAACTGTTGGTTTTCATTCAAGTTAGGGACTGCTTTTTGAAGCATACTCAGAGACAACCAGCTGCAAAATTCTATGATTCTATGATTCTAAATGGAACCCTAACGGAATTGATGAATTAATGCTATACTGTTACATGACTATAAATCACTGAGTTAAGTTTGAGATGTTTTTGCCTTCTTCTTAGGTGTTTTTAAGTTGTATACTTTCAGAGGTTGCAATCTGCCAAGTAATAGTAACTCTGAAACTTACTGATGAAACATACTTCATGAGTGGGCAGTATAAAGAGAAGCTTGTGGTGGAAGCAACAAGGTAGGGTGTGATTTAGTGAACCATAACTAAATGATGATGAGAAATCTAGAGTAAGGCTTTCACTGAAAGATCACAGAAAAAAAAATTGATTTTTCCAAGTGGAAATTTTATGCAAGAACAGTCAGCTCTAGAAAGCACAGAGAAATTTCTCAACATCACGATAAAACTGATGAAAGCAAAGATGGACTCTGATTATCTAACTGCCCAAGTGCTAGTTTATTCAGCCATAAGAGACCTCATTTCAAGTTTCTGCTTAATATGATTCAGATCAAAGCCTTCAGTATTCTAGCTGAATGCCCTAAATTTCATATTATAGAATTACTCTCTCTTTACATAAGAGAATTTTTAATTACTCTATAAAGAGGAAGAGAGAAAATGAGAGAAAACTAGTTGAAAACATAAAATATCAAAGTACTTAAGGATTTCACCACATGCTTCTGTATATATGAGGCCTTTTTTTCAGCGGAGATTTCACCCTGGGTTTTCCAGCCTGCTGTAGCACTCTATATATCTCAGATCTTATCAAAATAAGAACTTTCACAGAGTAAAGTGAAATTCTTTGGTTTCATCCAGATGTAAAATGGATTTTTTTTTTCTTTGATGTAAGAGTTTACAACCCTACTGTAGTCGCAGATTTTTATCCTTAGAAAATTATGTTTAAAGTGGATCATTATTGGAAGCCAATTTTTGTAAGCTAGGACAATTTATAAAGTTTGTTTTTTCCTCGAGGGTCCCTCAGTTTCATTAAATTCAAATACCAAATTGCAACAGTTCCCTTCTTTGAATTTCAGCCTGCAACATCTATGCAGCTTAAAAATGTTTTCTGAAAAATGGTTGGAAAACTTCAAGCAAAATAGGAGGTTAACTCAGAACATTTTTTTCTTCTTCATCCTTTCTCCCAGCTGCATGTAAAAGCTTCTTCATAATCATGCTTAGTAATCAGGACGTGCAAGTAGTCACCCATTTACTTATCAATGGGCAGTGCTAACGACACATTTACTTAGGCATTCAAGCTTCCTCTCGAGTCTCAGCTTCTTCTTGATTGTAATCCCTTTAAACATGTGGTTTTGTTTAGCACTGAAAAAGTAAACATATTTTCCTGACACCAACCACTTGTGTAACAGTCCTGGAATAATGTGTAGTTCATTAAAAATAATGTGTATTTCATTCAAATTATGACTTATTACACCCAAGTGCTCTCCTGTCTTCTTAATCATTGATTTAAAGCAGTATAACACTTCTGTAGCACATAATGTAGCCCAGAGAGGTGGGGGATGACCCATCCTTGGAGGCATTCAAGGTCAAGCTGGACGGGGCTCTGAGCAACCCGATCTAGCTGTAGGTGTCCCTCTTCCTTGCAGAGGATTTGGACTTAATGGCCTTTAAGCGTTCCTTCCAACTCAAATAATTCTATGACTCTATAATAAATTGGTCTGGACTGTCAGAAGTGCTTTGTTATAAAGTCATTCTTAACTATGTGAACACTGAATTGGCTTGCATTAAATATGTTCTTCTGATTAGTTTCCTGGAAAGGATCTTTCCCATCAAAACAGAATCAGTACTTTCTTTATAAAACCTCATAAAACTGTTAGATAAACATTGGGTACCATAATCAATATCTTAGCATGATTTATAGGAGAAGGAAGTTTTCCACTAAATTCTGACTGTAAACTCAGTACTGTAAAACATTTAGTACAGCAATTCATCTCATGAATATTTAAAAAAGAGTATTAATGATGCTGAAAAGTCAAGTGGCAGTGAATCACCTGTATTAGAGAGAAGTAGTTAGGAACTTTATTAGTGGAAATGATTCAAACATATCTAAGCCCTTTATCTCTTTATTCTCCAATCAGTGAATTCTTATTTTCTTCCTCTCCTTTTTTTTTTTTTCACTTTTTTTTTTTCACTTTTTTTTTTTTTTTGTCCTCATCACATTTTTTAGCTGCTGATATTGCTAAAGCCTTGCTTTCACATGGTGCAATAGACTCTCTGTGCTTACAGCGGCAAACAGCAGACAGGCATGTTTCTAATACAAGTTATTTTATGAGCTGCCAGCAGATGCTCCCTGTTATTGTCAGTGCTCTTCAATTTAACTGAAGAAATCAAAACGGACCCAGTTAAGAATTTTCAGAATTGTTTTCCTAGATGTCTTCTATGAACCCTCAAAAGAAGAATGCACAGGAAAGTACACTGGAGACATTAGGCCATCTCACATTTACATGGTATCATAATACCACAAATGTGTTGCTCTCTTCATGGAAATTACAGTGTCTGAAGTAAATAGCAGGATTTAGTAAAAACAAACAAAAAATAAAGATAAGTTTAAAGTCTGATGCTGTTTTATGGGGTGTCTAGTATTATGAAGTAAAAAAAGTTCTTTGCAATGGAGATGACATTTTGGAGATAAACCCTTTTGCTACTTCTCAAGTGCATACAGTCATTTCCTCCGATTGCTTGTGTAGAAGAAGAAACCACTGGAAGAAAATAGTTCTTTTTAAGTACAGAAATGTTCATGAAGAGCCAGATGAGGTTTGGAACCTTTTTTTATTTTAAAATTGAATTTCAAGATGATGATGGCAATCCTGCGAAACAGTGGAATGGTATTATTATTTTAGTTTTTCAGAGAAAAACATCAGAGTACAAAGACCTGAAGTCAAGACGTGACAATTTACTACTTGTATAAATATACAGAAAAAAAATGACTACAGTTCTCTAATCACCAGAGAAATGTATTTGACATTTCTGGACAATCAACCATGTTACCATTCTCCAGTGCAAGGAAGAGAAGCCTAGTATCGGCAATTCCTATGCTTCATGAAATTCCACTTCTGTATGTCAGTTGGTCTAATTCCATCCTACTGCAAAAAAATTTAATCAGATAAACAGTATTGTTCAGACAATGTAGTTTGGATGTTTCTGGGAAGGATTAGCCTTATTGCAAATTAACCAAGGAGATAAAGGAAGAATACAGTCAAATCCATAAAAATCAGAAAGATTTGTGAAACTCACCCTTATCCACCTCTTGCATATGAGTCAGCTGGCCATGCACAGCCGAACAGGGTATCCGCAAGAGATTTCAGTTGTTTTTGTTTTTATTTTTCAATTGACAGGCATTATGCTGAGGATCTGAGGACCCCAACATTAAAAAAAGTATATAAATGAAGCAGTTAAATGTTACTTGACCCACTGGTCACAGGGACAATTACCATGCTTCAAACATACACTTTCTACCTAATGTAAGTTTACGAGATAAATATTACTAAATTTAACTCAATGAATGATATACATACTGACTGCAGAAAAATAATACTTCCAGAGCGTGTGTTTACAAAGCTGAAACAGATGTTAGGCAAAGTAAGTATATTTCATTTGTTTCTGATTTCCATTTGATAGTGGCACCTTTGCGTCAACATTCTCAGGCTCTTTCCTCGTCATACACAGACTTGGTCTAACAGAAGACCTCACATCATATTGTTTTGTAGGCTTTGTGCACAGTGGCCTGCAAGTGCTTTGGCACCCACTCACCAGGCAAATGAGAAACATTTTGATCTTCATCAGAGCTTTTTTCTCATTGCACGAGACCATATTGTATTTAGTGGAAACTTGAGGTATAAGGAAAATATAGGACAAAGATGTGCCTAAGTCTTAGCTTAATACAGAGACAGAAAAGATAAAATACATTTCTACATCAGGGACCTCAAGTGTATGTCTGTACTCTGTGAGAATGCTGACACATAAGCAAGGAATCTCAGCCATCTATTATAGTCAGTGAGTAAAGAGATCTGATTCTACTGCCTAAATGTCTACCTGGGGATGGTAAGTTTGACAAAGAATCTACGGGAGACACAAATGATTCTGAAGCAGCATCTGCAGGACAGTTAGGTTATATCAAAAAGGCACCATTTGACTAATGTTAGGCAATTGAATATCACAACTAGTTAGTGGATACCAGAGCACAATTAATCCCCTTCTTATATAAACATCTCCGTCCAGTGAATCATTATCCAGACTCCAGTGATTGATCAGACTCCTTTTAAGTGTAGTAGAAAGCAGCAGAGCATGTGCAGACCCTTCACTTTAAATGGCTCAATCTCTCACTAAGTCCTGCTTTTTATATCAAGCATGGCCTGAGAGCATAAGAGCTTTGTAGAAAAAGCACAAACTACATTCACACTACCCAAAAACTTAGCTCCATACCACAGTGCAGTGACCTGAACAAAAGCATGTATCAGCTCTAAAGAAACTCCTCTGGGGAGCAGTGGTAGGATAATCCTAGTAGTATTTGCTCTTCCATGGTTTATATGTCAAGTTTCTCATTCAGATCTTGTTCACAAACTCCTTCTCAACATTGTACTATACCTTTCTGATATATCCTGAATACCTTTCAGAAGTGTGTTAAGTGATGTAGCTAACATCTGTCACATGTAATTTGTCTTGTCTTCTCTACTCCCCAAGGGAGGAATTATGCATTCAGTATAGCATTTTGTTTTACTTAAGAATTTGTCCTTGCTGTTTACTTAAAAAAGATGCTGGTATGAAGTGGCTGTAAGACGAAGTCCTCTTGCTGAGAATTCTGAGCTCTGAGGTTTTGGGCCTGCATGAGAAGCTGCCTTTCTACTTAGCCACTTGTAAATCACTCTCCATTTGGGTCGTGTCATGCCCCACCAATGTAGGGAGGGAGGACTGACTAGATGCATAAATCCCCAAGGTTAGTTGAAGGTGAAACATCATTCAAGTTCTGTACATAGGAGGAAAAAACACCAACTTTAATAGAAGGTTTCTATAAAACAGTTATCCTATATGCTTTGTCATTCCCACAGTTATATCTACATACCTATAAACTGTACGGTTTTATAGGAAATTCAAGTAAACCGTGTTTTTGAGATAAAGAAAGAGAGATCAAAAGAGGGGAATCACCAGTCCTGGATCTCCAGCGTCAGGTCTTCCAGTGGGGGTATTTCTCATGGCATAGAACGAAGAAAGAAAGCCTCAGCAGCGAGAAGGGCTGGACCCCCAGCCCCTTCTGACAGTATGAAGAAAAACAGGAAGGGATGGTCCCTCCTAGCCCTCGTTGATTGTTGTAATTGGCTCTAGTTCCAGGATTGGTTGAGACACCGGACACCAGCCAAATCAAAGGAGGTGAGAACCAGTCACAGTTTGTTCCATGATCTTTCACTGTTTTTTAAGATCTCTCTGCAAAAATGTATGTTTGAGGTAAGACCTTTGTTCCTGATTTTTTTCTGCTGTTAGTACGTAAAATATTAAATAGCATCAATAAAACTGGAAGCAGACAAAAAAAAAATCATAACCTACGTACTTAAATAATGGAAAATACAGTAAGCTTTTTCTCACCCTTTTTGACCCATTTCAAACTTATTTTACCATGGATCTAAATTAATATGAATTTAGTTAAGTTCAGTGTTCTCTTCAGGCAAACCAAGCCCATATGACTTGATGTTGAATCCTGCACTCAACCTGATCGATCTTTGTTTATGTTTATTTGAGGAAGTATACTGGAAAGAATATGGCTCCAATTTCTACCAATTTAAACTTTCACAGAAGTTCTTCCCTTGTATCTATCCAGTGTATTTTTTCTGTTTGTTTTTTTTTTGTTTGTTTGTTTTTCCTGAGCACTCCAAAGAGATAATTTCCCACCAGCCTACTGCAGTAACCTCCTCTATCTGTAATAGAGATGACTTGAGAGGAGTGAAAGCAAAGTTGGTGGTTGTATCTCTGCATATGAGTCATGGGTATTTATAATATAGTTTTCTGAAATTATAATTCTGTCCTTTAGAATTGAGATGACATTTAAAAAATAACAATAATGAAATTTTCCCTCCTCCACACTTATCTGGATTCCAGACAAAACATTCGATTTGTGCAGTTCAAATTCAAATAAAAATCCGACCCCATCAGCTCTGGAGCATTTGATTTGATTTTTTTTTTTAGCATTCATAACCAACTTTGTAGCAGAATGTAGGCAAAGAAATAGTTACACAGGTTAACTTCAGTTCTCTATATTGGAGTTGTCTCTACCTTTTAACCTCCCTAAAATGAGAAGGGAGGAAAATAAAGTCAAGGTCTTCTGCCTGCTCTTCTCAGCATAATGGATCCTCCCCCATGTTCATTTAGTTCATCCCCACTATAAAAATGACTTTTTCAATCAAAGCATTGTACTCCTTCCAAAGACATTAAGCCAAATGACAGAACGTGAGCTCAGATGACAAGGACAAGCTTGCTCAGCGCAAGGTAAGGGGAGTTTCTAAAATGAATGATTGAAAATTAATACACAAAGAACTTCACCCAAGGACTTTCAGCAAATCCTACCTATGAAGAACCTGATTTGGAGTCAGTTCTTATTCACTAACTAATTTTTCTTCTATCCTATCTACTACTTTCTTTTTTTTTTGGGGGGGGGGGGGGGGGGGTTTTTGGGGTTTTTTTGTTGCTTTTTTTTTTGCTTGCTTTGCATAAGTACTTCTGCATATGTTCTATAGAATTTAAAATGTTATGTGCTCAAAGCTCTGATTAACCTCAGAAACCATAATTAAACACTGAACTCACTCTGTAACAAAGAGAGAGGATCTGGGCATCCCAGAATGAGATTCACAGCATACAACAAAGAGAATGGGTGGATTAATAAAATTAAAAACATATGAAATAAAGGCTCACAACTCAACTTCACTTCCTGAAGTGAGGTGTCTAATTTAAGTTTTAGTACGTGGATAACCTCTTCACTTTTGGCAAGCAGCAAGGATTTCTAATTTTTAAATATACAGCCATGAGTTTACAGCATTTATCATTAAAATTAAAGTCCTAAGTTATAGGTTCATACAAACCCAAGGGAGCTGAACTGGCACCTACTACATTTCAGAAGAGTACTGTTCTGCAAAGCCAGGGTAGAGCTTCTCTGCATTCTTTCTACTAAATTCTGATATCCATAAACAAAGACAAAGCTCCTGGGAAATTAAGGCAATGATGAAAAAGGAACCCACCTCCATGGTCTTGTGACAAGGGCATTATATAGGCATGAAGAGCAATATGTATTTCCATTTCCAACAAAAAATATTGGAAAGAATCTGTAGTCTAAACTAGAAAAGGTGGAACTATATATTTAAAGCACTTTGTAATATGAAATTTAACTATTCTGCAGAGCCAGTACAAGGTTTATGAACCACTTTTATTCTAGGGTCTGTATTCTTGACTATCAATCACTGCAGTTTTTGAATGTGATACTTCAAGTCATATACCCTGAAGGAAGAAATAACAACAAAAATCTAAGCAGATTTCTGACATGATAAACCACAACAAGGTTTCTGAGGTCCATGAGAGACTATTATGCATGTCGCTTCTCAGGGAGCACTTTTATATACCTAGTCTGACAAGGATTACATTTACATACTAACAAAACTTAGCCCATGTATTGAAACCCCAACAGACCTGTTGTCTCTGTAGAAATAAATGCACTGTATTTATATGGAAAAAAAAAAAAAGAATTTGCCTTAATTCAGGATTAAGGATTTAACTAATGGATACGATCCCTTCTTTCTGTTCAAGAATAAGTGTTCAGAGTACTTCAAGTAGTAATTGTAATGCTGTTTTGTACCTCATCGTTGAGTAATTTTTAAAATTTACTTTTTATTTGCAGCTTTGTAGAAATATCATTTAAACCTGAGAAAGCAGGAATTTTACTCAAAAATCAATCTTACTCTTTTTTTCCAGTTCAGCCTGATTGCAGACATACCATTCTCACACTGTTCTGTGTCACACATGTTGGAGCAAGCATCATCTGTAGCTTATTCAGATCTATATGCAGTGCAGCTATCCAAGTTTGAGACTGAACTCCCTCTCAAAACTCAACACGCACTACCTGATTGTCAACACAGTATCTTCTTACAAGACAATCACATCCTCTGGTTAGAAGGAAAGAGTTAGACAATTAGAAAAGAACAGAACAGAATAGCTGGAAGGGACCTTCAGTATATCACTTGCCTGTTTTCAGGGCTAATGAAAAGTTAAAGCACAATATTGAGGGTATTTTCCAAATGCCTCTTGAACAGAGACAAGCATGGGGCATCAACCACACCTCAAGGAGACCTGTTTCTGTGTTTGACCACTCTCACAGTAGAGAAATTTTTACTAATACTCAGTTTAGCCTCACCTGGAGCAGCTTTGTGCTATTCTCATGCATATTATCATTGGTTCTCACACAGCAGAGACCAGCACCTCCCTCCCCACTTTCCCTCCTCAGGAAGTTGCAGAGATCAGTGAGGTCACCCCTCAGCCCCATTTTCACCAAACTGGACAACACAAGTGCCCTCAGCCGCTTTTATCATCAGCTTTGTTGCCCTCCTCTGGATGCTTTGAAATACCTTAACATCCTTTTTATGCTGTGGAGTGCCGAACTGCACAGATTAGCCAAGTTGAGGCCAAAACAACTAAATATAAAGAATAGGTGGGAGAATCACCCCTTTTTGACTGGCTGGATATGATGTATGTTATTCACGTCAGAATACAGTTTGCCCTCCTGGTTGCCACTGCGCACTGCTAGTTCATGTTGAGCATGCAGTCACCAGTATCCCCATATCCCTTTCTCTAGCTTTTCTTCTCCCAGTCTGTACCTGTGTCTGCACCCAATCTGTAGCTCTGTCATTACTCCGTTATACAATTTGAGATGAAGTGGGATACAAGTTTTCCTACAGCTCTCCCTCATCCAAAATAATTTTGAAAATAGTTGTTTTATGTTAGCATTTGCAGAACAAAAGTATCCATTTATTGCTGTGTTATGTATCAAAATGCTTCTACATTATTAAAGACAATAACAAATATTATATGCTAAGCTGTAGCTATTTCTTTCTATCACCACATTTTTCTTCTATTGCTTTTTCATGAAGAATTTTTACATATGAAAAGCTTTTTTCTCACCTCTGAAGGTGAATTAGGAAGCCCTCTGTGAAATGGAATTACATTTTTTCTTCAGTGTTTTACTTCTGTCATTATTATCTTCCAAACAGCGGGTATAAACAAATCATGTTGAATAACAAGTCAGTAACCTCTAATTTATACTGAAAGATCTTTTTGTTTTTCATTCAAGCTGAATGTCAAAATTCCCCAATACTTGGTTCAATATCTAACTGAAAAAGAAATTTATGTTTCTAAGAAAGAAATATGGTAATCTTTGCAATTTTCTTTATCATGAAACTTTCAGCAAAGATCATTTCAATCAGTGTCCTCACATTATCTCTCTTTCCATTATGATTATGAGAAGTTTAAGTCTGAAGTAAATTCTCCCTCTCCTAAATTTTGATCATATTCAGATAACAGCAGCTAGTACCTTGTATTTAGCATTATCTTCCAGAATATTGTTCTCTACATATTCAAGATCACTTGTTTCAGAGTTGTCAATGCACTGTAGGAAGATAATCTCATTTTTGACATGGTCACATCCTCCTACATCTTCTGTTTACTCAGTTCTATACAAATTATAGTCATCAATGTTCTGACATCTCCATCACATTGTCAAACATTGCTGCTTATTTCTATAAACCCAAGAAGAGTATGTTTTTTTGATAAAAACTGTGAAATGGTTGACTGTTTTTTTCATTATTGACACATTTTTCAAATGCTTCCGGTCCATTTCCCACAGAAATCAGATTCCTGGATCATTCTGTCTCTTTGCATTTCTCTGTATTTTCAAATATATATTCACAAAATGTTAGTTGTTTTCAACTCAATTTAACACAGGGCTAAAGATCTCAAACACAAATCAGGTTTCTATGGAATTTTTCTGAAATAAATAAATAAATAGAACAGTAAGAACTCTTACCTCCTTGGATAATAGAACAAATTGTTTAGAAGATACGGATCTATAAGAAGTGGCCACCACTCCCCTAGTTGTGGCTGATTAAACCTCATACAATCAATGAGTACATTGATTAAAATATTGCTAAATGGAGTTACAATATATTGGAAGTCACTGAAAGCATGAAAACAGCTTTACCTGCTCAGAGCTAGGTAGTGTTCATGGCTGTGACCTACTTGTTAAACCATTCTAAGTCCAGCAGGGCCTCATTATAATTTCACTATGATGTGCTGGGTTGCATTACACAGAGCTTGACTATCTATCTGAATATCACTAACCATCTCTGGCAACATACTCAGAGTCCAATAATTCTCTCATGATACTCCTAGTCACGGTTCACTCACATTCACAGCAGACAATACATACTAACCATTTTCTCTGTATAATTCAGAGCGAGTGGAAGTGGATTAGATCACTCCTTCTGTTCATGCTCAGTGTCTCTTTGCCCAGTCTTGGAAGTAGAGATTTTCTCTTCTGCATTTTTTTTTTACTGAGAATGGCAAGGTTTCACTTTAACTCAAGGCTATCAGCTACACACAGCATTTGCAGCAATTAAAGTGTAAGAGACAGTGAACCCCATCCCTTCATAAAAGCAACTGCAGACAGCTGTGTTCTCCCCTTCATCTACTCCCTCAAAAGGTCTTAGATGTTACTTCCATTTTCTGCTTGAATTCTAAATGGGAGAAGACAACACTACATCAATTTTCCCCCAGCAGCACAAAATTAAATGTTGGGTGTTATTCTCCTTTAAATTGTGTGAGATAATTCCTTCCTTTTGCGTGTTAGTTGTGGTAGCTTCAACTGTTTTATATTTCAGCTTCTTCCTCTTCTAAAAAGAAGAAAAATGAACGTTACCAGGATCCACAAACATCTTGTCATGCCCTCAGAATCACCCTCACTCATCACACACCACAGCAATTCTAATGGCTACTTAAGTACACAGCTGAGTCAACAGTGAAATGTGATTAATATTTTCACTACCTAATGAATACCAAAATGTTTCTGTTTACATCATCTTGGAGGCAGCAAGCTTCTTGGGCAGAGATGGAGCCAGCAGTATTTCCTACAGTCTTGGAAGTATGGGAACTTTCCTCTATCCTTTCTCATCCACTCGAAATAGTCTCCCTTCTATAATTCCATGCTTAGCAAAACCTAGTTCTACCTGATTCTAATCTGTCTTGAGAAATGACAGTAAATTATAAGCACAGTGGTTTCAAAGAACCCACAAATCAATTCATTCATTTCCCTGGCTGACTGTGAACAGCTGGAAATGAAGATCTACAAAGTATGTGCAATCACAGTGCAATGACAGCACTTTTTTATGTATGCAAACAAGATGATTGATTATATATGGACAAAGAAGCTTCCTTGTAAACAAACTAATCACAGGTTTTAACCATGTTGTAATCTTCAAAGGCACAACCTATGAATCAAAACACCCAGTGGTGTCCCATGATCTAGGTTTTTTTTTTTTTTTCTCTCTCAATTTAAGTCATCAAAGATTTGCAAGGACATATATTACCTTACACAACTTGAGACCTTGATTCCATCCCTGTGTTTGGATCTGTTTCCTTTAAAGCAGACATTTTTTTCCTGAGCAACAGAAAAGCAATTGAGGTTGGCAATGTATGGGAAAAGGGTGACACTTTGTGGTAGTACAGGAGAACTAAGGTCCCTTCATACTTTTGTATTGCGTTATTTTTATCTATCTTCCTGATATCATAAAACTTTTAAGTTGAAAAGAAGTAAGATGGACCTTGACTATAATTCTACATAATTATTTCAAAAAAAAAAAAAAGAAAAAAAGAAAAATAATTTGACGACATTCTTGTGAAATCATATCTAAATAAATTCTCTTAAAGTATACAGTGTTTTGTTTGTTTGTTTTTTAAAAAGTCCATTGCATCCTATTTGTGCATACTAGCAAAACTGATCATAAGAAATTAGACTTCGGGGAAAATTATGGGTCTCCCAAAACCAAGTTAAATGCCTTGCTTTCAACAGAATTGTATCTCCTACATATAGTCTTGGAGCTCAGCCATTCCTACCAGATCTTTCAGACCCTTTAACTTGAAAATAAAATTAATGGAAGGTTCATTCTGTTCAGAGAACTTTGTCCATAACCCATATTTGCTGAAATGCACCAATCACTGAGCCCAGATTTACCTGCGGAACAGAGGAGATAGAATGTCTGATGTTGCTTTAAAGATCAGTGTACAATACAATGAAAATAATGAAGGTTAAAGAAAATGAACAGTTCTTTACTGAGAAAATCAAATTTTATAGCCCCATCATGACTGCATCTGGGCTGACTTTTATTCTACATTTGTAAGAGGAGTAATATAAAATATCAATGGTGTGGAAAGGAATAACATTTAAGAGAGATGAGCCTTTAAACTCCTTGCACTCTTGCTGCACACATCCACTTTTGATCAGGTCAATGCACTAAATGCTGTCTCCATGCATAAAAGTGCCCTTAGGTAGTTTCTCTGTTTGGTGGTAAATAAATACATCGATGAGTCTTACCCAACCACACTCTTTAAGATGATCTTCTGAAGTCACATACACTAGATTGTAACTGATACTTCAATACTGGTACCTGTCTAGTTCCTTGGGCCACTGGTAGGACCACTTGACTTACTTATGGTGCAGCTTTATTTCATGCTGTAACTGTGTTACTTGGAAATCCCATTTAGCTCAAGTGACAGGACAATCTTTTCTTTTATATATATAAAAAAAAAAAGAAGTTGGAGTCAGTGGTACTGTTAAAGAGAGAGCACTCATGTTAAATTGATTTTTATGGATCTGTTCCTTCCAGGAATAATACTTCACACTACTTTGCTTTGCAACACCCATGAAATTAGTGGCATAGTAAATCCATTCTGCAAGGAGAAAAACCTGGGTGCAGGTTTAAATGTGGTTTAAAATTCATTTACAATTCATTCAGAGGAAAGAAGAGAAAGTGGCTGGGAATTCTGACTTTAATAGGTCTCTATTAGCAGACTGTTACCTTTTGACTGGAAATAAAAAGCATTCCCATAACAAGAGCCAGATGGGGTCATAGTGGCTGACAATCAGACACCAGGATACCAAGTTATACTGAGTCAGGGAGAGAAACAGTCACCCCCAACACCATTCTGTATACATTCCCATGGAGGTGTTAATATTTCTGAAAAAAAAAAAAAAAAAGCAAAAGGGATGTTGGGTGCCATTCAATCCAGCTCATTTAAGAATCTGCTTTAGTCTGCTGACTGCCTAATTTCCCAATGCTCTCCCTGTTGTCTGTGTAGGCGGGAAGGTCCCGAGAGAGAGTCATTCCAAGATCCCAGGATTATGTCTGTTTTTAATTCAGTAGTTGTCTGCGTTGAAATACAGGAACATTTGATCTAGGAATCTAAGTGCATGAATGGCTCCAGGCTCTGAGTCTCTGTTTCCCAGAGGGATTTTAAGAGACCATTTAGTTCACCTCTTTGCCCTGAGGCATGATTAGTTATACAGCTACTTCATTTCTGACAAAGGCTTTTCCATTCTTGTTAAAGGACCTCCAGTGACAGAGACCTCACAGTGCTGTATTGGAAAGATTTGTTGCAATGTGATTCAGCTTAGAACCTCTGATGCTTACATTTAGGTGTCCATAGTGCAGACATGCCTAGTTATGAGTACAGCGTCTATGCTCTCACTGCACTCAGAGGGGGAACAGTCCATTTCTTTTCATTAACTGGAGAAACAGTTCAGTCTTTCCACAACTGTTTTGCTTTCTAGGCTCCTATTTAACCTTCCCACATTGACTGATGTTATTTTTTTATTAATCTTTAACTGCTGCACATTAGTAGGTCCAGATGATGTTCTATCACTCCTTACACTTGCTAGACCTGAAAGAAGATTAGTTTATAGATATTATAGCAAATATGAGTGCTACTCCAAAATTAATGCCTCCTATTTTATTATGCTGGTCCACGACATCAGAGGTGGATGTTGGTGGTATGCCAGTAGAGGTTGAACCTTCCCACCAATATTCTGTTACATTTTGTTGCTGTGTGACAGATGGCAGCATAGGGGCAGTCTGACAAAATGGTGTCTGACATGGAATTGCATATGAAATAAAAGGTGTGTCATTGAATTCCTCCATGCAGAAAAAATGACATCCATTGACATTCATTGACATTTACTGAATGTTTCAGGAGACCAAACAGAGGAAGTGAACGCAATGAGGTGGTGAGTGGTGCGTTTCAGCAGTGGTGACAATGACAGCGGGTCACCTCCACTGGTGCAGATTTTTACGAGCACAGCATGCAGACTCTTGCTCATGAAAATGCACAGCTAATGGTGGTGACTGTGTTGAAAAATAGTGTTTTGTAGATGAGAATTTGCTCTCTCAAATAGTGTTTTTGTGCTCTTTGTATCTGTTGTAGTTTCCATGGAAACAAGTGAGAGCCGTTACTTTCAGAGTGACCTATGCATTTACTACTTTCACCATAAAAATTTTTTACTTATATTTGACTCACAGTATTCTCTAATTCCTAGATTGCCTTTCTACACATCTGCTGCAGTCATAGCAATTATCACATCATAGTTGTACAATTGATTATTCCTTCCTAAAGACGAAGTCTTAGATCTGTCCCTACTCTCTGAATTTGATGTGGTTTTTTTATTTATTTGTTTTATTTTGCAAGTGTTTTACCAATTTTCAAGATTCCTTTTAGTTCTAATCATATTAACTAATGTATATGTTATCTCTCTCAGGTTCATATGACCTGCAGAAGGAATAAATGTACCCTTTAATTAATCATTTTTATATTTAATAAATGTATTGGTAGATTTCTGCAAAGATTCCAAATACATTTTTATGCTTTGAAATCAATAGGTATTTTATGGGAATGACTATGTAATTCAGCCAATAGTTCATTATTTCATTCCTTGTTCATTAGAATCTGCTTAGAGCATGCACCAAACTTGTCTAAAATTGTTTTCTTTTTTACTTGTTACTTTTATCCTCTTATCCAGAAGGTCTGTCTTAGAAGAAAATTACTATGGTCTGATGGTAATTATGTAATTTGTTCTTGCTGATTGCTACTGGTTCTGTTCTTCAATACTCAAAGTAGAGATAATTGCTAAAAAATGTGAGATTATTTTTACTGGAAAATTATCAGACCTTCATAATTACTTATTTATTTCTACTTTCCTTTCAAAGCAGAAATCTCAGAAATCTCATGCTTTTGTGTTAATATTTTCAGACATCTGCTAGTTGTTGACCTTTTACAGGGAAACTTAAGAGCGACATTAACTTGAGTATCAGATCAAGATTCGTTTCCACAGTGTTTCCCTTATTATTCAAGGAATGATTTCTTGTTACCCTTGATGTCTCTTACATATTGAACTTCACATTCCTTTATACATTTCTGTCTACATGTTCATGCTATTTTTTATTTATGTCGATGTCTATTAATCTCAATATTTTTTCTTCGTTTCCTTTTGTATCTGAGTTCAATTTTTAACCATTCTGTTGTTTATTATAATACTGTCATTTGTATGCACTGGAATTCTTTGCTTATGTACCTGTTTTAAATTTTCTTAAGGAACTGTTGAGTCTCCTTTGGTCCTTCTCCCTTCAGTTTGCCTTTTCTGGAACTTTATCTAGAAGCTATCTGACAATATTAATCATAGACGATCTTGCTTTACAATGCAGTTTCTTTCCCCTCTTCTATTTTTCTGATGTTTTTTTTTTTCTTTCTGAATTGTCTTCAGTCGTTTCCTATTAATAGTGCAGTCATATATAACTACTTCAATTAAATTTTAGTCCTGCAGTAAATCTTTCAAATCTTTGTTCATCTTCATATTTCTCATGTCAATATACAAATATCCAGAGAATGTTCAGAAGAACAATGATTTTCTTCTTGTCCCTGATGTTGTAAAAATCTAACAAATAAGTCTATCCTCATCTTCCATGAGGTAAATTGTGCTCTAACCACAGTGCTCATTAAAAATATCTGTGTAGAGGGAGAGGGCACTAGTTTCCCCCTCGTAACACCATGTCTGCACGTTCATACTCTGTATTTTGCATGACTCTTGACCATTGGTGAGGGAACCATACAATCACAAAGCCAGCAGTAATTCTGTTCCACACAGCACTATTTCCACAGAATCATTCATGTTCATGATTTTGATAACTTCAATAGGACATCAAGCCTCAGTGGCCTTCTATCTCAGATTCAGGATCTTGGATTGTCAAGTTCTGGAAGAAAATGGGTCTTGCTGAAATCCATAGTAAATGTTATGAGCCATAGCTTCATGTCTTGTTCACGACGTTTGCTCTGAATCTCACATTTCTGAAAGAATGAAGCTTTTTCTGCTGTTGGTGTGGGAACTCAGTGTTCATCTTAGAATCAATGTACGATTTATTCATCTCAAGGTCAATTGTGAGGATAAAGTAGTTTATGGACCTAGGCGTTCTGCTTCTTTTTGGGGAACTGACCAGGTGAAGATGTTTGTCTCTTAAATTCTTCGTATTGTTTGGTCTTCTCCTTTCTCACATTCAGGTAACTAGCTTCAACAAATTGTGTTACTGAGTAACTGGCTAAAAGCAATGTGTTACAAATATTTTATTGTCTCTCCTTAGACAAAAGTTACACATTATCTGAATTTACCGTTTGAAATAAAATAAGTGAATACATTAAGAGAAGGAGATTTCTAAATTGCATGAATGGGATCCTTTATAAATCATAATATCTTCAAATATGCTGCTGTTAATAAAAATAATTATTATTCTATATTTTAAAAAAGAGAAACAATAAATCCTGAATTGAGAATGTGCTGTGGCTGTCCAGGTCAATATGGATTTGAACAATCAATCCAGAATTTTCAGGATATCCACTTTTGTTACATGTTTTGCTGGTAAAAGGAACATTAATTTCTCATTAAAAAAAAAAAAGCTAACATTTTCTAGATTTTCTTCTTTTTCTGCGTATTTGATGTTATTCAAGCAAGAATACAAGTATTGCATTCTTACTCGTTATACTGGAAATTATTCTCACTGTGTGTACATAAGTACTTAAGTTACTTGTCTATATCCCCAAATTCCTACCCCAAATTCTTTCTTTATGTAGTCTTCTAAACAGACACTTTAATTTGAACTAAGTGTAGATCAGATCTATTTATTTACCTGACGCACCAACACTTGCACTCTCAGAGTGACCACCACTTTAAGAAATATGTAGCAGGTTCTTCACTGCAGTGCTGATCAGCATTAATTATATTTACAATAGCAGATTTACCCGCTTCTTACCAAAATTTCATGAAATATCTACTGATGGGATTTGACTCTTGTTATTCTTAGTCTATGTTTCCATGGCAGCCTCATTGCTGGTCACTGTGTTCTGCTTTACTTTTCTACCCACTTCCTTGAAAGACTTTCTATAAAGGTCTTTATGGTATAATAATCCAGCAAGAAAAATAAATAAAAGGAACACATTCGTCTAAATTTAATGTGCTGACATTGCTCAGAAAGGAGTTCTACCAGGAAAAGAAACAAGAGAGGGAAGTGAATTGAAGGATAAGCCAGGACCTTTTTTCCACAGGGAGAGGGAAAGGACTAATGCAGCCGGGAGCCAGAAGCTGCCATGGAAAATGCAGATTCAGAAAACTAAGGGTTCAGTTCAGCTGCTGGCATCTAAGCAACTTATGCCATTTGAGATGGCATCCCTCCTAACCTCCAGCTGCTGCTTCAGGAGACTATATATCTAGCATAGGTCCTGCTATTAACCCAGTGTGAATGTCACAGATAGCTCAGGGCATCTAAGATAACATTAGATGCCCAAACATCAGCAGCTGAATTGGACATAAAGTGTGCAGAGTGCCCTTGTCACTTCCTAAATTTCTTTTTGTTCTGCATGTATCTTTACATCTAGCTGTTGGATCAGGTCCAGAGGACAACCCTTTGATCATCTTTGTGACTCTCCTCTGGACTCACTCCAACAGCTCCTCACCCTTCACATACTAGGGGACCCAGTCCTGGATGCAGTACTCCATACGGGGCGATGTAAGAGCAGAGTAGAGGGGGACAGTCATCTCCCTTGTCCCTGCTGGCCACTCCTCTTTTGATGCAGCCCAGAATACTGTTCCCCTACTGGGCAACAAGCTGGCTCATGCCCAGCTTTTCTCTTTTTTCTTGCAGCGAGCACTGTGACCACACTCAAGACATCCTTTCTCATACTATAGCTGAAAGTAGCACAATCTAATTGGTGGTCTAAGAAGCAGTACTGACAGTAATCAGACTGTGGTCATGTTGGTCAGTACATTTAAAGAAAGAGTTGAATGAGCATCTCAGAAAAATAAAGAAAGAAACAGAGAGAGAAAGAGAAGAAAGAAAGAAAGAAAGAGAGGAAAGAAAGGAAGAAAGAAAGGAAGGAGGAAAGAAAAAGGATCGTTAGCTGCTAAATGGAACATATCCAGAGTGAAAATCATTTAAAGGCTTAAACATCAAGAAGTGACATATCCTGATTCTAGGAAATTTAGATCAGCTTGCATGTTATTGTAAAAAAAAATATAGTAGATTTTGATGGATTTGGTCACTGCTCCCAAATCATTATTAAATGCATGTAATCTTTCATCCCTGTCATTCTCTACACTTTGGAGCAGCTTTCATTGTGATCATGCTATATTTTTGACTCCTTGTACATATTCTGTTAACTGTTTTACTTTTTAAAAGCTCTCTCTTCCTTTAATGTAAAAGAAAGCATTTTCAGAGCAAACACATGGAAAACTATCACACTCGGCACTTTTTCCCAAGGTATTGCCTTCCTCTACGCATCTGATTTGTTGCAGTTCTGTGCCCTGTTTCTTTCTTTCAACCAGCAAGCTAAAAATAGCCCAATTGTATATCACTGTATAACTCTGCAAGAGTCCTTCATACTCTGCCTGGCCTACAGCCTTCTGATTTTCTGTGGCGCTTAATCTTCTGTCTGTTTAACTTGTGAGGCCTGAGCCTGTATAGGAGGTTGCTCCCTAGATAGCAGACCTCTGAGGAGCATTCAGGTGTCAGAAGAAACCTTTGCTGCCAGTTCTGAGTAACCTCGTACTCCGCTCCCTCATTCAGAAAGAGGCTGATTCTGCTGGCACCAGAAGACTTCCCCCTCCTGAGTGCACCGAGACCTTCAGATGGATACACAAACTTCTCAGTGTCAGATCCCATAACTCACATCTGTCAAATCACATGCACTGAGCACGAAGTTCATATAATTGACTTCCTCCTCACGATCCCTTGTTGCTCTACCGGTAGCTCGTACATTAATAGAGCGTGACACTGCCGCCTCTTTCCTGTTCCATATGTCATTATCTTTGCAGCAGAATCACAAATCCAGAAAAAGACACTGTCTCTGAACCAAAGCTGGGAAGAACAGATGACACCTTATAAGGCCAAGATTCATAAGTAGGTCATTGTTATCTGTTCTCCTCAACCCTTTCCAGCCACGTGATTTGTTTTGTAAACCATAGCCAGACCACAACCATGTTGCATGACTTGGGTATGTGCTATTTAGGCACTGAATGCCTGCTGAGTATATAGACAACTTTGAAAAACAACAACAAAAAAAAACCTTGACCATATGTGACTCACCTAATGCATGGAAAACAAAAAAGCAAAAGAGGTTAAACGCAGAATCACAGAACTGTACAGGTTGGAAGGAACCTCTGGAAATCAACAAGTCCAACCTTCCTGCTAAAGGAGATTCCCTAGGGTAGTTTGCAACGCAAAACAAACAAACAAACAAAACCAAAACCAACAACACAAAACAAAAAAATGTTTCCCTGTTTCCTTGATTAGCCTTTTGGCTACAGGTCTCATCTTTTTTTCTTTAGAAATTTGATTCAGAACAGGAAGAATCATTCTCTTGCTTGCTATAGGATGAAATCTGATTTTCCACATGCTATGGCTATTCTGTATGAATTCCCTAGTTGATGCACCACATACAGAGATGCACACAGAGAAAGAAAAAAACAACTCAGAAGTGATACAGAAATAGAACATGATTTAAGAACATATCAAAAGCATTATACTGTAAATAAATACGTCACTCACTGCTAAAGGAAAACAAACATCTGAGGAATAAACATCATTTTAAGAAAATGTGTGTTACAGACATAAAGCAAAGAAATAGCTGTCTCTTTCGACCAAACCTCCTAATAATTGTATCTCTCTCTTTCTCCCCAAGTTCCGAAATTGGCTTTTAAAATCTCAGGCAGAGCACTAACAGTGCAGTGGTAAACCAAACCATCCGCACACTTCCACCCAATTACCTCTGAATTATTCCTTTACAAGAGGAGTTACAACATTCTCAGTTTTTGAGGCTGATGGATACTGACTTTGGTGCAGTAGTTGGCACATTTATATTGTCTTATTGTCTCACAAAAACATTGAAGTTTGCCTAAATAAGTGGAAATCATCACAGCTCTGATGTGCTGTGCATCAGACTCTGATAGTGCTTTTTAGCACTATTTGGTATGTGTTTGTACAAAATAAATGCTTTAAATACATTTTGATTTAATGTGCTTTGTGCATTGTGCCATTTTTCTATTTTCTTCTTAACTACATTTATCAGAGACCTTTTAGCTTTCCTAGCTGCTATTTCTCATTTCTTGATCTGGGATCTGGATGCCACCAAAAGAGTTCTTTTTCTTCCAGCTTGCATTGGTACCTTTATGATATCTAGTAAATGACACTCTTTAAGAAGTTTACCAGAAATAAGGCTGTTTTTGTGTCATCTTTCACTTGGCATCTGCTGAAGGATCATCTCAGAATTGTACATGGAACAAGAAATATTCAAGCTGGATATAAAGACAAAGCTTCTCATCATAAGGACAATGAGATATCAGAAAAGTTTGCCCAGACAAGTCATGCAGATTCTTTCCCAGGAAGTTTTCGAGATCAGAGTGGATAAAAATGAAAACGTGGCCCACTCTCACAGCTGATGCTGCTCTGTGCAGGAGGTAGACTATATTTTTCCATGAAGTCTCTTCCAAGCTCCTGTGATGCTACAAATAAGGATCTTTAAAACCCAGGGGCTGTCCTCAGAGTTCCTTTTCTTGCCTCTGCCTGTGGTCCATGAGGATAAAGTACAGCTTTCGTCTCAAGTTATTGATTATTTTTGATTCCCACTCTGGGGGAAATCTCTATATTTTTTGGTTGGAGGCTGATGCACATGATGATTTGTTAGTACCTGTATAGGAGTGTATATTTTCCTGTTTCTCACCACAAGATAAAAGCCATACTGGAAAAATCAAGGATGAAGCAAGACATCAAGACAAAGATGAAAGAGAGGAAGAGTTATTGAAGCACTGGCTGGGACTAAGATGTCTAAGGAGAATTCTTATCTCTATCAGTCCTTCAAGCATGATGCCAGTATAGAAGCTTTGAAATATCTCTGCATTTCATGTAGTCATCTGTAAATATGAAAAAAAAATCCTTCAGTTTTACAGACTGTTTTCCCTTACTTTTTTTTTGTACAGCATAATGAACAGTAAGTCTCCCTAGTCCTGCCTGAGTGCTCCAGATACTGCTATAATATCCACAGCCCAAAAACAGGGATAGAAGGAGGTTTCTGACTTATGTTAATAGAAAAAATAGAGATCATTAATGTGTTCCACAAGTCTTTTCCTTCTACCTGTCTTTTCCTGTTATATTACCATACTCCTGATGAAAAATATTTTAGAAAATCAAAACAGTAGTACCAGATTGCTAGCTGTTAGTTTTGTTTAGACACTAAAGTTGTAAGTGCTACAGAAAAAAAAGATGGATATATAGGCAGATGGAGGACACGATGACCTACATCAGACTATTCTTATCATCTACCAATAGCTAGATCATTATTGCTTCCAGAATGTCTTTTAAAATTCAACACAGCCTTTATTTTTATATTTAAGTAAATACATATCCTGGCATTAACATAAGTGCATGTCAATCCTAGATTATATAATACTGTCTCTTCATTGTGATATACCAGGACTGTACTTATACACACCAATACAAAATTCCATGTGTATTACAGTGTTTTCTATTTCTGTTTTAGTTTGTAGTTTTACATAGAGAGTAAAAAAATAGCATTGATCTCCCCTATTCAGGGATGAAAGTTAAATAGGTCATAGAGTTCTGTGATCTAAAGATGGCATCAATTATCATCAGAATCAGAAATCTGATGTGAAAAATGATGCTTTAATGTAATTCCAGAGCCAACCTCTTTTTTAGAATATTTTAGATGCTCTCAACAGTTTTTCTCCTCGCTCTGAATATCTCACTGCATTCTCTTAACACTTCACTTTGTATCACCCATCAGAATGTGGATGATGCCTCTTTCTTCTTCCTTGCTTATTTCTGGACGACCAGAAATTTTTTTCTCTCTGTGAATTAAAACTCCTTGGAATTCCTACTGTTGTGTTTTGTGTGTGTGTGTGTGTGTGTTTGTGNTTTTTTTTTTTTGTTTGTTTGTTTGTTTGTTTCATTTTGAAATGATATTCTTTAGCAGGCATTTGGGCATTAATAGAAACCCTTCATTTATCTTTAATGCAAACTTTAAAGAAAGATTAATCACACCATTAATTTTGTTCAAGTAGATGTGATGTCCAGCATTTGCAACTTCAACTGCAAAATATTTCCCTTCTCAGTTATGGCAATTCATTGAATATAACCTCACTAACATGGAACTGAGCAAGTTCCTAAGACATTTGTTTATCTTTTTTTTTTTTTTTTTTTATTGTGAGGTTTCTGCAGTGTTTAATGAAGCACTTCAAAATTTCCAGAAATGCAACTTATAAGATAGATAAACATAAGCCAGAAAGGTAAACTCCACATCTAATTGGGGATCTGCATATCAGCACTGTTAATTTGCATCCCTGTGGCACAAAGCCTTCCATTTCTGCAGAGATAATTAGAATACTGTTTGCTACTGCATTAGGTAGATAAATCCAAATTGTCTCACATTAAAAACAGTCTGTAGCCTTTTCTCTACATAGGTGTTCCTTGGAGTAGCAAGTACTGCTGATCTGTCACCTGTATGAAAGCAAAACTTCTCAGAGTGCAGTTTAATGGGTGGTGTACACAATATTCTGCTAAAATTAAATATACTCTTTTTGAATTCAAGTAATCTAATATCTTGCTTCTTTGGCCTATATAAAATGTATGCTGTTTAGTGCATCCTGTAGAAGAGCCAAAGCCCGTGGTTAGTACTTAATTAATATGCTTCTGTTATACTCTCATTTGCACTTCAGTTGAAATCTCCAGATGCTGGAGATAAGTGGATCCATGAAACCAATTGCAGTACAACCAGCAAAATACTGACATGCTTCTTCATATAGGTTACTGTGAGTTAAAAGCTCTCATCGCTCAACACTTGAAAAATAAGTAGCCCCATTCTAAAGATGTGTTGTGGATACTGACAGATTAAAAGAGGTAAAGAGAAGAGAAGGGAGGGAGAAAGGAAGTTGGGATGTAGGGATTTAGTTTGTCAAAACTCTATGGGCTTTCTTTTGTCTAATATATTAATACTAGGAATAAAATAATATCCTGATCCTTTAAGAGCCAGTTAAATATTTTCTGTTAAGATTGTAGGACTTCAGCCAAACAGGAATAGGACTAACCTTTGAGATATGTAAGAGGATATAGCTTTTCTGTTATAATATCATTTGATTTTTTTTTTTTTTTTTTTTTTGCAAGGCTTTAATTCACTTGTCAGTTGCCCTGGTTTTGGCAAGATAGAGTTAGTTTTCTTCCTAATGTCTGGTATGATGCAGTGTTTTGGATTGAGGAGAAAAACAATATTCATAACAGAATGATGATTTAGTTGTTTCTGAGCAGTACATAGAATTAGTCAAGGACTTTCAGCTTCTCATGCTGACCTTCCAGGGAGGAGCTTTGTGTGTACTAGAAGCTGGGATGGGATAGAACCAGAAGAAGCTGTCCCAAACTGTCCAAAGGGATATCCCATACCATATGGCGTCATGCTGAAAAATATAACAGAGAGTTGGCCAGGGGTGCTGCCATTGCCTGGGGGCTGATTGGGCATTGGTCAGTGGATGGTGAGCAATTGCATTGTGCATCACTTGTTGTTTTTTCTAAATTTTATTTATTATTATATCTCCCTTCCTTTTCTGTCATATTAAATTGTTGTTATCTGGGAACTTTTGCTTTTTTTCCATTTCTCTTTCCCATCCTACTGGATGGTGGAGTGAGTGAACAGCTCTGCAGTTCTGAGCTGTCCACTGAGTTAAACCACAGGAATAAAAGGGTTTAATGGGTCCAGGATCCTTGGTGCATTTTTTCTCTCTATCTAAGAAACAATTTCATTAATATTCATTTCTATTTTTATAATTGCAAAAGCATACAGCAGACTCAGAAATGGGCCAAGCCATCTTTATACTGAAGAAGCAGAGGAAGGAACATAGACTTTCCCTAAAAGAGGTCACAAAGTAAAATAAGTGAGTTGCAGACAAAGGTATAGCAATACAGACATATGCACACACAAAAAAATATGGCAGTGATTATAAGACACTTGGCCATCTCTCCTCTGAGCTTCATGGAGAATAAAACAATAAAAACAGAAGAAGAATAAAAGGAAGAAGGACATCATCTCATTGTAGGCACTCAGCCATTACTCAGACTCCAAGTTTTATTTAGATCTAAGACAATGCACAAATGAGATAGCCTAATTTGAGGAATTAGGCTCCAGCTATTTTATAATTTTTATTAGTATTGGTAGCATGATTTTGAATGTAATTCCCAATTCATATTCAGTTCATAGTAATTGAAAAAGAAACTAGAAGTTCTGCTCCAGATTTGAACCAAATGAATACTTACTTGTAACGGAGTTAGAAGAGACAAGTTTCAGATGCTTACTTGGAAATGTCTGCAGATGTTCCTCAGATGGAGGAAAATACATTCTTTATAAAAATCTGTGTCATTCAGGCTGGAAAGGGCCTCAAGAGGTCTCCAGTCTAACCTCCTGCTCACAACAGAAGGATTCAACATAGAATTCAAACCGTGTTGTTCAGAACTTTATCTATTTAGATCTTGAAATTCTCCAGGGTTGAAGACTGCATGGCATCCCCGGGCATGCTGGTCCACCTATTGTGCTTCTCATCCTTTATCAGCCTATAAATAGAAACTCCTATATTTATTATCACTGTCTCTCGTTCTTATTCAGTGGACTGCAGTGGCTCCATTACCTTGATAAACTCTTTGCACATGTTCAAATGCTGCATCTTCCCCCTGAGGCTACATACTCTCCAACCTGGAAAGCTCTGCTACAGAGCAGCAGTTTCCTTTTCAAAGCACCTTGGTGTTGGCCTTCTGTTGAACTTGTGCCAGTGTATCAATATTTGTGGGAGCAATTAATCCCTTGAGTGGTTGTTTTGCTAAATGGTTCTGTACTGAACACATCCTACCTCACAAATGTCATTGCCAAATTGTGACAAGTAAGTTCTAGTGAACCAAGCACACATACTTTTCTATCTCACAACTTCTTTTTCCTCCTTAACTCCTGTTCAGATATTCAGCATGTAATACGATTTCTACCTCAGCCCTCGCAATGGAGACAGAGAAGATTCAAGCTAGTTGCTGATATACAGTCATAGTGCCATACTGAATGCCATAGAGTATCTGTGCTTCATCTCCAGCTGCTCTTCCATAAGGGCACCGGTGACCTGTAGGTCTTCAATCATATCACTCAGACAACATGGATATAGCAGATACCCTAAAGGATCTCAAACAGAAGGAGGCACTTTTATTTAGACAACTAAATTAAGACCCCAGAGATCCAATCAGTCTTTAAACTTTCTGCTTTTTGTCCTACGAGCCCACTGAACTGATGGACGCTTCTGAAATAAGCTGAGCTAAAATTCCCTTGAGACGGGATTAAGTAAAATTGGCATCTTCCTAGTGAGTTATGGCACTTGTTTTCTCACAGCTTGCCAGGCCATCTGTGAGCAGGTATGATTCCTTCATAAAAAAACTTTTGCAGGTAAAAAGGGCAATCAGACTCCTCAGTGAAATTCATGCAAGAACATTTTAAAAGTCACTGCTCTCCTTTTTCTCTAAGGATGACTTTTTAAACCATAGGACAGTCTATCAGTCTTCTTATGTGAATTTAAATTTTCACATGTTCAGAAAGTAAGAGTCAGTGGGAAAGATACTAGAAGCTGAGATGGAATCATGATCCAAGTACCTTGTTGGGTTAGGGTTAAACCTTGTTGTGGTAGGTTGCTCATGACAACAGAGCTACCAAATGGAAGAGATAATTGTAGAGGTAAAAGAGAAAACTCATAGGCTGAGGTAAAAACAGTTCAACAGGTAAAGAAAAATCTGCACACACAAGCAAAACAAAACCAGGAATTATTTTGTTACTTGCCATCAGCAGATGTTCAGCCACTTCCAAGAAAGCAGGGCTCACAACGCATTCTTGAGAAGACAAATACCCACATTCTGAACATCCCCTCTTCCTCCCTCTTTCCCCCATCTTTTATTGCCTAGCATGATGCCATATGGTATGGAATATCACGGAGTCGTATAATCATTTGTGTTGGATGGGACCTTTAAAAGTCAGCTAGTCCAACCTCCCTGCAATGAACAGGGATGCCTACAGCTAGATCTCAGAGCTCCATCCAACCTGACCTTGAATGCTTCCAGGGATGGGGCATCCATCACCTGTCTGGGCAACCTGTTCCAGTAATTCACCATCTTAACTGTAAACTGTTTTTCCTTACATCCAATCTAAATCTCCATTGTTGTAGTTTGAAACCTTTTCCCCGTGTTTTATCACAACAGACCCTGCTAAAGAGTTTGTTCTTTTCTTTCTTATAGCCCTCCTTTAGATAGTGAGTGGAGCTCACTGAAAGGGCTCTCCTACATATAGGAAGATATTCCTTTGGTCATGAAAGGTCAGCTGTCCCAACTGCATCTCTACCCAGCTTCTTGTGCATTCCCAGCTCCTTGCTAGCAGAGCTGTGTGAAAATCAGAAAAGACCATGACACTTTGTAAGCACTATTCAGTGACAACTAAAATATCAATGTTGCCAACACTGTTTTCATCACAAATCCAAAACATATCACCTTACAAGCTACTGTGAAGAAAACTAACTCTATCCTAGACAGAACCAGTACATGCCCTTAAACTAACCTACAAGAAAATGATCTGATGTTTAATGCAGAGAAGATAAATCCCAAAACTGGCATTATAATCTGTTTTGTAAAAGTAGAAAAGTAGCATTCAGAGGTGATTGTCTGAGGAGTATAGAGCCAGCCAGATATCTGTCCACCTCTGAAAACCACTACAGCATACCTGGATGTTCACACTCTGCCCATCATTATAAGATACAGTCATTTTGAATATACAGTGTAAAAGCCACAGAGACAGTAGAGAGTTATGTAGTATTTTGAGTGAGAGTTTCAAGGACAGCTGAATGAGAGAGATGCATGACATGACTCTTTCCATATATATTAAATGTGAAATGAGGTGTCAGAGAACTATCAGGATATCTGGCAGCTTCCCCAAATCAAGCTATGTCTTTGATCTGTGCAAGACTGATTCCTCTCTTTTAGCAGTCTTTCTCCATTAGGATATTTCAATAAACTATGAGACATTTGTAACCAGAACTTTTAATTCGGTATTCAATTCGTGATATCAGATAACAATTCAAAATGCATAAGGGAATTACTACTTTGTTTTTCCCTCTGCTGTTAATTCACTAGATACACTAGATAGACAGACACTCTATTTAGTTTTTAGTACTGATACATGTTCTAGTGATGTCTTGTGTGCTCTCTTTACAAGTTATGATTAAAAGGCAGAACAAGTGTTGTTATATAGGCAGATGGCTACCCATTTATTATCTTTTGTTTTTATTTTATACCCAGGCATAATTTCCAATGGAAAAATATACAGAGTAAATAAATGAAACTTAAAATGAAAAAAAACAAAAAGAAGTATTTCTGGGTTTAGTCAACTAGCAACTTTATAGATTCACTTTTTGTGAAGTTTTACAGTCAAAAAGGTCATAGCCACTTTGGGACTTCAGTAATTCCCAACCTCTAGCTAAACTCTAGTTCAAGGCTCTTTTTCAAGCTTATCCTCTTTCAGACCTCTTTTCCCTGATGAGTGTTCTCAAGCGCTATTTTCTATCCCAAAGGCTGAATTATGCTTTGGGCAGGGTCCAGTGAACCAAAGCTCCTCCTGAAGGTTATCAATAATTGACCTGCAGTCCCTATGCCACTGTCTGATAACATAACCCCAATAGAGATAATTTCAGCAAGGTACAGACTAGAAATCAAGCCTTCCAGATGGTGATATGAAAAGAGTTCAAGGCTGCAGGAAACTTAATGCTTAAATTTCTGTATGATAACAACATGACACCTTACTTCACATTGGGATGAAAAACTGAGATGAAAAACAAACAGTGCTCCCAGCACAGGTAACTTGTTGCAGAATAATGACATAGAATGAGTGAGAGAGAGAGAGATGTGCACAGATGTATATGTATTTATATGAGTATGTATATATATGTATACGATTTATATAACAAGAAAAGAGATATTCTCCTCACTTTCCACTTTATAAGCCAACTTGAGTCCATAGGAAAATAGCTGCTGTGTTTTTGCCTTGAAATCAGACTTTCAAAATGATGTTATTATTTGGGATTGGAATTGACACTTCCATGGTGTGGATACTTTGGGAAAGTTCTAGTCTCTACAGTAAGACAGGAGCTCTGGATATCTCGAACTGCTAGTCAAAACAAAATAGCATTTAAAAAGATATTATTTTTAAATAAATTTCCCTTTAACTCCTTGATGCCAGCACATATCTCCCCTGTGACAAATCTAGCTCAAAAAGAATAAATGAATGAACATGATAATAAAGTCTTGCCCCAGAATCAGAGCTGGAACTTGAGACAGTACCTTCTCTGCCTGATTTCTGAAGGAGGATACCAGATCCTGAGTGATACTACCCTGAATATCAGGCTTCAATATATGAATTTTCATACCCCTCATAATCAGACCTTAAGTCCTGGAGGAGATGTAGGGACTTAAAATCAAGTTTTCAGGAGAGCTGTGATAGTGTATTGTCTGCAATAGCCTTCTGTTTATCTTACCTCACCACTATATGTAGGAGAATTAAGCTACTAGTGCTCCCTCCAGATTGACAGCACAGCCATGTGACACTTCTTCAGATTCCACTTACATGAATCGAGATAAATTCTTCTGTGAGATGCAGCTGGTGCTTAAGGAGGCCTGGAAGAGACATTATCTCACTCAAGGAGGATGATTTCTTACAGTTTTGTTTCACACTACTGGTGGCTGGTTTGAAGTTCTGCTGCTGGGATCTTCTGCTCTTTCTTTCTGAAAACTCATTTTCTAACCTGTGTGCTTGTGTAGCAGTACCCACAGCTGCAGCTTTGGGGGTTAAACTCATTGTGTGCTCTGAGCTTTTTGCACAAAGTAAGCTCAAATGAAGAGTTGTGTTTAAGGAAAGCTGTGTTAACTGTAATTGCTCCTTCCTTAAAAAAAAATATTGAAATATATATGTCCTGATCCATATACAGGTTAAAAGATTTTTATCAGCAGACTCTACTGAAAGTCTTTTGTTAGTGCTGCGCTCTTACTGAAGTGGACTATTTTGGTTTGTGGCATACAAACAAAACAATTTGAGTTTCCTGCTCTATTTGTCTGTCTCTTGCGTTCTAGCTCTCAAATCCTCTTTTTTTAAGCTTCTTGAACCAACATAAATATGTGAGTGTTTCAGACTTCATTTATCCATGTACATCTGTTTCTTCTTCTAATGAAAAGTGAACCTTTACAAAGCAGCTATCACTGTCTTTTCTTTCCTGAGTTACCTTTCCTTTCTTTCCTGAATTACCTGCTAACAAAGTGTGTTGAATATCCAGTTCTTGAGAATTACCAGCACCTGAAATTCACAAGGAAATAGAAGATAAAAACCTGATCAGACGCACAGAAGAAGCAAACAGATTATTTTTTTTATTAGACTGAGCATACAAAACACAGTAGGAAGGAAAAACAATATTCTCAAGTATTGTGAAATATATTATTTCTTGCAATTATACATAATTTACCATTGTTCCTCACCATATTCTGACAGTTGAAACACTACAACAAGAAATAAACCTATACTATTACTACTAGTACTGAAACTATTACAACTTCAGCACCAACCAAAGAAAACATGACTGAATGTTTCCCTTCAGTGTTTAGTCTGTGTGAATAGTGGCTATATCAAAGGTTGAGTAACTATCTTCCATACATGAAATCAACTGTCTGTAGTCCAAGAGCCCACCTGAACCTTCACAAAAATGTAACTGAGAATTTGTTTCCACATTTGTTTGTTTCATTTTAAATTATATAAAGTTTCCATTTACTCTTTATTAGTACATGAAGAAGTGAAATTCAACAGATGGTGCCACAATAAGCAGAACTGTGTTAGTTGAAACTACTTGAGCAAAAATTGCATTTGGCAGACACAGACACATTTTAGGGCAATGACATTTTATTTGTTGTTGTTGTAACTGTTTTCTTATAGCTTCTTTGCAGATTGAATTGCTACCGTAGTATTCACACAACTTCCACAGTTATTTTCCAACGCAGTTGCAGAGCAATTTTGCTTATTCAGAGCTTGCATGTGGCCCACTCAAAAAAATATAGAGATTTAGGTGACCAAGCAAGACTTCTATTCTAAAAGGAAAATGGTATTTCACCATATTTCAGACCACTGAATTTTGCCTGCTTCTGTGGATATGGGAATCAGATGATACCTTTGCCATTCGTGTGTCCTTGTACTGGATCTAGCTGGGACAGTTTATTTTCCCCAAAGCAGCTCATACGGTGCTGTGTTTTGTATTTGTAAACAACGCTGATAACATGATGTTGTTCTAGCTATTGTTGAACAGTGTTTGCACAGCATCAAGGCCTTCCCTGTTCCTCACTCTGCTCCCTGCTGTATAGACTGGGGGTGTGCAAAAGGTTGGAAGGAGACATAACCAGGCACATGACCTGAACTAACTGAAGAGATATTGCATGCCACATAACATCTACATATCGGTAAAAAAAGGGAAAGAGGACCTTTAAAGATTAGTTAACTGTTGATTGGGAACTGGCTGGGCAAGAGTCTACTTGTGGAAGTTGATAGGTTATGGTCTTTGCATCATTTGTTTTATTTTCTTTCTTCTTCTTCTTTGTGCACTAAGCTATTTTTATCTCAGACCACAAGTTTTCTTGCTTTTACTTTTCCTTACTTCTTGTTCTGTGACTCTGGGTGTAATAAGAGGAATGAGAAACCAGTTGCGTGCTGTTTATATGCCTACCAAATTTACCCACAGCAACCTCCACAGAAAAACATCTTCAAAATGAAGCTGACTGGAGAAACTTGAGCCTCTATAGATGATTGTATTTCTAGACATAGTTTATGCTTAAGTTGTCACAGAGTAATACAAAACAAATTCCTTGTTTCAGATCCTTGAGGGTAAGTTTGGAAGTTCTCACATCCTTCAGGAATCAAGGCTTAGTGTGATGATGTTCATAGAACTTAGTACGAAATCTCTTTTTTTGTTGTTGTTTTCATTTGAAGTCTACTTGATTTGTCAGTTCTCAGTTTTCTCGTGAGATAGGTTTTTTCTAGTAGAATCACTGAAGTCACTAAGGACATTTTTCTGTGCACATCATCCCACAAGAGCAAGAGAGAAACATGATGAAAAGTGAATGTCTGGGAACATGGAACCTTGTGTAATGGGAACAGTGGAATGCAAAGGGTAAGAAATTATATATTTAAATTCTTATTATACATTAAATGAATGAAGACTTTTTGAAATGATGATCATCCACTGATGTTGTTGAACAAAAGGAAGAGAGAAAACCAAGCTGGTGATCAAGAAATACTACCAGTTCATTTTCTGAGTTTTTTAAATTATAGCCAAAATGAGTGACATGAAAGTGAATAAAGATTTTCTTATTCTTCTGTGTGACTTTGAGGGACATAGCACTGGTGAATGAACAACTCACAATGCCCATCTATCATATATTGAGGAACAGCTGAAGGTCAGTAACAACCAGGATTCAAATTCAAATGACATTGTTGAGTGCTCTGTCTCCACAAACACTCATACAGACTGGCAGAGTAAATGAGATATCAGTCCAACTCTCTGGGCAGCCTTTTACAGTGCCTCACTACCCTTATTGTAAAAAACTTCTTCCTTATATCTAATCTAAATCTTCCCTCCCTTAGTTTGAAAACATTTTTCCAAACACAACAGACCATGCTGAAGACTCTGTCACCTTCCTTCTTATAACCCTCCATTAGATACTGAAAAGCTGGTATCAGGTCTCTCTGAAGCCTTCTCTTCTCCATGTTGAACAATCCCAACTATCTCAGCTTATCCTAGTAGGGGAAGTATTCCATTCTTTGGATCATTTTTGTGGCCCTTCTCTACACGCTCTCCAACTGGTCCACATCTCTTCTGTACTGAAGAGTCCACATCCGGATGCAGTACTCCAGGTGAGGTCTCACTAGCACAGAGTAGAGGGGCAGGTTCACCTCCTTTGACCTGCTGACTGTGCTTCTTTGGATGCAGCACAGGATATGGCTGGCTTTCTGAACTGTGAGGGCACATTGCTGGCTCATGTGCAGATTCCCATCCACCAGTACGCCCAAGTCCTTTTTGGCAGGGCTGTTCTCTACTCTTTCATCCTCCAGCTTCTACTGATAGCTGTAACCCAGGCGCAACACCTTGCACTTGGATTTGTTGAATCTTATGATAAGACTGTATCTATGCTTAAAGAGAGCACAGAAATACTGCTCGGTGCTGAAAGGTAGATAGAGGTGCTTGTAGAGCAGTCCTTGGCATAGTTTGACTTTCATTGTCTAGCAGATTCTCAATCAATTCCCAGCCAGCATTCAGGACTTAGCAAGGTTCAGTCTATTGTCAATAAACACTTTGGATGAAAGCACTCAGTGTTAGGGAATAAGAGTTGTCCTACTACAGTTGGCTTTACTGCAAGAGAACGGTATCAAGAATGTGTAGTTTACTGCAATTTTCAGGCTCTGAATGAAGCAAAGCACTGCTGGCACCTGAGTAGTTTGAATCAAATTCAGAATGAGTATGGAATTTCTTGTTACTCCCTGGAGTGACTTGAACAACTTTGCTTGAGTGACTTCGGATTATATAATTGAAATCTTTACATTAACATATAATAATTTCTGTGGATTTGTTTCTCTAACTTTATTCTCTTGTCTGATGTATTCCACATTATTTCATTGAAGTTGGTCCTGTTTCCCCTGGGAGCACAGTTATTCCATAGTATTGATCACTTATGAATCTCTCATTTTGGATACTTCAGATCATTTTTTATGAAATAATTTCTGCCATTCTCTGGTTAGTTTCCTCTGTTGTTTTTCCGGGCATCGGAAGTAGCTTTGAATCAAATGAGCCTTCTAACTGAAGACATAAACCAGTCAACACATATTTTCTGTCAACATAAATGGACGTGAACTGCAGTTGCCCCATTTATATTGCTTCTTATGTCTAAATGATGCTATACAGTATGTTTTGTCTTTACATTTTTTTAACACATATTCTGTTTCACAAAGTTTCATGGAAACTAAATATATTTTAGCAGAGGAATAAAATATAGTAATGCTATGTTTAATCAGACTTGCATATATATTTTTCTATTCTGTTAAATAAGTGATTGTATTTTTCTCTAAGCTATTGAATAAATTGCATATTTATTTTAGTGGAATTTGAGTTAGCACAGAAGGAAAAGTAACCACATATTTGAGCAAGGTTATGACAGTGGTTCCTATGAAAGCAGGTTTCTTTATCTAACATAATCTAAATTGGAGCAAGTCTGTAAGTCAAATAACAAAGGATCCTGACATAGCTGTGATATACTTAATTTCTTCTCTCATTAAAGAATGATACAGTGTCCTTAAGAGACAGCCATTTTCTGAGTATCTCAGGGGATCAGATTAATATGGAACTTGTAGTAAAGTGCTTAAATGGACTCAATCAAAACCAAGTGAAATCCATCCTAGGATTATTAGAAAGATAGAGATCTGTCTTCTTATATACTCTGGAAAGAAAAAAGAGAGGAGAGATAAAGTACTTCTCTTTCTACTTTTCAACTCTTCAGTAGCTTCCTGAAAGACCTTGGAATTAGGATTTTTTGTTTGTTTTTAAGATTACCCCTGGACAACAGGTTTCTCTGTTTATTCTCTTGAATAAAAATAGACAAGTAAGATAACCTTTTTCTACAGAAGGTTCTCTCTCTGAACAACAGTCCTAATTAAGTTTACCTATCACTCAGGAAGAGTACCGTGAAAACTTAAGCAGGATATAAATGGTATATAGGCCTCACACCAGCTGTCTGACCACAGTACAGTTCTAGGTACAGTTTTGACACTTCAATTATAAGACAGGATTTTGGCTTCACAGAACAAAAAAGTCTGCTTTTGTAAGAAGGCAACTTGTCCTTATACTTACTTTGCAGAGAAGATCCATACAATTTTATGGCAATATTATTGACTATTTTCATTGATGCTTGTATTAGAAGAAACATACATACACCTGGTTTTATGGCCGTAGCTGCAGCAGGGAGCTACTATTGTCTGATTTTTTTTCCCCATACACGTTCTTAGTACTCTGCAATGCACCTTTGGTCATTTTTCCTCCATCCCAAATTGCTTTTGTTTTTCTTTTTGTCCTTGGTTCAACTATAAACCAGGGACAATGTCATTATAGTGTAGACCAAATCCATAAAAACACTTGAAATCAATTCCAGAAAGCAAGTATGGGATGACAGAGATCTCATCAACCGTCTACTTAGGAGCTGAGAGGTAGGCCATAGCTTTGTTTTTTCACAACTTTATAAACCTCTCACACTAAACAAATTCCATTTGTTCTCCTCTGTGCCCTTTAAATACCTAGTACTTGCCCATTAACTTAATTATTTAAGTGCTTTTCACTCCCATGCTGTTGCATGTACAGATGCTATGTGTATAATACATTAAACCCACATAACTGACTTACATTTAAGTGTCACCAGTTGTGTAATGTTCTGTGTTTGTTTTGTATTCATGACACCATGAAGAAATGAAATGCTTTCTGTTAGTAAACAGAGCTCTGTTTATTGCTGCTCAGAGTTAGAGCAAATTGGGAAAAAAGCACCACAGCTATCGAAGAAAAAAAAAAAGATGGATTTGAGGAAGCAGAAGCAGTGATAACCACTGGATCATCTGTATCAGCATCATCTTCAACAGTAAATATTTTGATTCTACATACAAGTGAAAACAATAAAAACATATTTTGATACAGATATTTTCCACATTCACCATCAAGAAACCATACATCTGAGGAAGTTCAACAGAATTGAAACATTAGTGGCTGTGTATTTCTTAATTACCTGAGGTCCTGGGTGGCCTGCTGAAAGTTAAACCAACCAGAAAGACATAAAAGAAAAAAATATTCCAAGCCAGAAGCATCTGAATCACTTTCCTGAGATTTCTCATTATTTTCCAATTACCTTACCCATGTGTTGTGATTAGGTGTAAATTCTTAAAATGAAACCAGGATCAAATGTCAGTAAAGTAAATCTGACAAGGCCCAAATGATTCAGGGGAGATTTCCTTCCAAGACAGGTCATCTCTGTGCATTTCCTCTGTGTAAATTTGTCTTTAAGACACATTGATCAGCAAGGATTGAATCACTCAGCTGTAGCACTGAGCTTCCTCTTCCATGGCACAGACACCAGATGCCTTACACAGAGCATTATGGTTATATGGGAACACTCTCTAGCCTAGTTCAGTACCCACTGGTATCCTCGGAAGTGAAAGAAAATTTTATCCAAATAATGAGATGTTTTTTTCCACCGTGCATCTGCAAATTGAGTACTGTTTGAGTTTAGATCTATTTGACAAAATGGACATTCATGCATTTGAATGGCTGTGTTTGAGCTAGTTTCCTGGGATCCCACCATACTCATCAGAGAGCTAACTGAATAAAGATTAGGATGCTAATCAACTGAAATAGATGCCTACATTTGGTCAGAGAATCTGTGCATAAAACCTTTGGTTAATAGTTCTTCATGAAGTATACACCTAACTTTGACCAACAGCAGAACTGCTTATGTCTATACTGGGGTTATCTTGTGCTCAATTCTTTATCACAAAAAAGGCATCTAGTGCCATATGAGATGATGTAGATTGTTCCACCTGTCTTTCCTATAAATCTTGTGTCTTATCTGCCAACCTCATGCAGATAGTTGATACTTTACAGGGTGAGAACTGGAACAATAGAGACATATTCCCAGGAAATGGAAGCATGTCTTTAATCTCTAATTGAATCTCACCCATGAAAGTTTGAGTTTGAATAAAACTCAGTGAACAGTTTTGTCTGAAGAAACAGAAGAAAAATAGCCCCAAAAAAATTAACTTTTTTCATTCAACATGAGTTAAATGTTTTAATCTTGAAAAATAAACAGTCTTAGAAGATTTTAAAATTGGAAATTGAAGTTGAAAATTAAATTAGACCTTTAAATATTTATACTGAGGTGAGTGAGCTTTCATGTATTTTTTTTCTGCACTTCTTTAGAAATAAACACAAGGAAAGGAGTGTGAACAGTTGTTTATTTTTCATTTTTGGTTAGGACGTGCTTTTGTACTCTTGACTGTTGTGACAAGTCTGAATTACTCATCACTTAACTTCAGCCATCTGAGGCTGCATCTATATTGGTAAATGAAGCAGGATCAGGGCATAGGTTCAGGCTCTAGACTGTGTTTGGTCAGCATGTGGCAACTAACACTTTCTTGAACAACACCCAGACAGTTTAGAGGCCGCCATGCACCAGAGTCATGTCCCAACAGGCTGTCTGGAAAATAACGCACAAGTTGGCTCTTTGCACCCTGCACAGTCATCTAACGCTGTTCCATCAAAATGCACGTTCTCAAACAATACCATCTGCCATGCCCAAGGGCCCATAACAGACTTTCAGTTTCACGGTATGAAAGCACCGCTGTGAGAGACTGCTGTACAGCCACCACATTACTTCTGATACTTTGAACTGAAAAAAAAAAAAACATATACATATGTTTAATTATGACTCCCAAGAGATCTAGAGAGGACACAGTTCCAAATATTATGCAGTGTGGGCATGACTTGCTCCTGTTAGTGAACAACCTCTGACTCCGTTCTATTTAGCATCATATTTAGAACAAGGAAGATAGTTATCTGACCACTTCTCTAATCATAAAAAGTTTCAGAAAAGAGATGCTTGTAAGTGTTCATATATCCCACCCATATCAGAATTATATCTTAGTTTTGTACCTATCATCCTCTAGAGTTGCTTCTCTTCCACTCTCTCCAAACAGGCAGCAAGTGCTTAGATGGATGAAGTCAGTAGAGGTAAGTGCATAGAACAACATATCCTTTAGGCAGGAGCAACTTCATATTATCAAATGGTTTCTATGCTGTTTCATGTTTTATGTTTTCTTATAATGAAAGCTTTTTTCACTATCTGTGTTTTCCTGTTTTTCTATGCATGATTTACCATTCATTTGGCATCATTAGATCACATTACCCTCTAAGAGGAAAGTAAGCAGAAGTCATGTGTGTCACACAAATCCCAAACATTTACCATTCCTGCATTAAGTGGAATGAGATGGTAACAAGCCTGACTTTTGTGTGCTGAATCATCCTTGAGGCAGAATTTTCTACCACTTGCGCTTAAGAAAGTTCAACATTTTACAGAATTAGTGACACAAAATTGAACACTAAAATCTGTAATTTGCATAGGATTTGTACTTAATTAAATGAAACCTATTTCTCCTGGTGAAATTCACCCACCGATGAACACAAAACCGCTTCAAAGGGTCCTCTGTCCCATGGGGGCAAATTTTCTTCCTTTTAAAGTGAATTCATTGACTATCATATAATTACTTCTTCTGATAATATAGTCCTTTTTTTTTTCCTTATTTATCTCATGTACTCTAGTTTACAAGCCTTGATTTTGAATTACAGCATTTGGGTGAAACAGCTGTGTGATAAGGAGATTCTAGTCACGTGAAAATATGGGAACAAATGGCTGCACAGTGGATTGTAAAATCAAACATCTATTTAATACACTACGAGCCCATATGTGGGGATTGAAAACATATCCATATTATTGAAATCAAGGGAAGTAATCTCATATCTAGGGTTTGACTTATGATAACAACTGAAAACATCACATTGTTCTTGCTGCGTGAATCAACTTCTAATTCAGTGTCTCAGGCAGGTAAACCTGCTACAAATCACTCATACATACACATATATCAAATACAGATGAGATAGAATACTGGATGCATAAATGTGATGGTAGACGCTTTTTTTTTGCCAGCTATGGAATACAAAAGAGGTATAAATTAATCATAAAAGTTGAAAGACAAATCATTTTGAAGTCAGAAAAAAAATCGAATTAATGACCATGTTGTGCAACTGACAGAAACCAGAATAAACTATGAGATGTGAAAGGACATAGTCTGATTTCACCTAGTGCCTGACCTGAGAGATTGCTTAACAGGAGTTCATCTGTAATATATATCCTGTGCATCTTTTTGGTTCAGAAAGTGCCAACAAAAATAGCAAATGTCAGTTTATTATGCTCAAGGAGAGGAAAAAAAACTACTTTATGAAGAGAGTCAAGTCAATACAAAGTGTGCAGTTTGGTTTTAGTATTTCCTAGCATTTCTCCTAGGCACCTGATGTGGCTGTTGTTGAAGACAGGACCCTTCCTACAGGCAGTATCATCTTACTGAGAAGGGTAAGGAGTGGGGAATGTTTCAGCCCATCCTTCTTATGACAGCAAAAGTTGAGTAAATGTCTGCCTTCTCTGTGGTACAGTGAAGAAATCACTGCAGATGAAAGACAAATCCCAAGGATGGAGAAATGTGATTTTGTGTTCCGTTTACATTCTCTGATCCTATTCTTATAACACAGTCAGATTACATGGTCTCTGCGCATTATAGCCAGTTTTCTGATCCATAGCTATTTTATTTCCAGTTATTTGTGACTTTGGTATCCATTTCAGTTTTAACAGTGCATTGTAATTTGTACATACGCTCTATGTAGTTATCCCTTTCACACTTTGAAAGCTACCCAACGTATGTTTCTCTACTAAGGTCTGCAGTAGATTGAAGTATATTGCAAAGCTATTTGCTGAATTGAGTTAGTAGGAACTCACATGACTACTCAGGGAATATTATGTTAGTTATAGGATCACTCCAACTACACTGCTCTCAGACCCAACTCACAAATCTGTTTGGCAATAGCCACTGTTTCTTTCATTTGACATGATCGTCATTACGTGAATCTATGGCCATGGAAGGACAATGAGCATAAACCCTGACTTTGTAAAATTCTTCAACATGATCCACTCAGCTCATTATTTTTTTTCACAGCAGAGTTTGTGACTGTTTAGAGATATTTAGGAGTGAGGTTGAACAAGATGGCTTTACCATCTTACTCATCATGTCTACCTTACTTAAATATATTTCAGTTAGTTTGATTTAGTTTCATACTGATTAGTTTTTCAGACTACGTACAGTGATGGAGCTGGACTCTTCTGTATCATTGAAATAATTACCAGCAGTACTAGATAGATCCTAAATTCTTAATCTCTATTTTATGGGTCAAGATTTCACTTTTGAAAGATGGGGTGTCTGAGGAATGGAAGGTTTCAATTTTTGCAATTTATTGTAGAACAGAAAAGTACAATAAGTTATGTTTCATTGTTTACATAGGATGTATGAATACAGTATCTATTTCACAGCTCACTGCTAAAATTCTTTTAGTGGATATTGTTTCATAGGTCATTTACACATGGAATAAAGCAGAATAATAATATTTAAATATACCGTGTATATGCACATGTAGAATGTGTATAAATACATAGAGAATATGGGTGTAAATCAATGGCATCTCTATACAGAGTTCAATTCTCCTTCATGGTATGCTGCAATATTTGATGCATTTCTGAGGAAAACTGAAGGAAAACTTAACACTTAAAAATTCCTCTCGGAGGAGTTACATTTTATATTTGACTCTATCACTTCAAGTAACTACTTTGAGTCTGTTGAAAAAGACTCATAAATGTTTTTAATTAAATTATTTTATATAATTTGACATAAATATTCTCATGTATCAGATTTATTTATAAATCAGAATTATTTATAAAAATTATGTCTATCATGTATGTGAAATTTAGAGTCATTTTCTTTTCAGCTGTAAGCAGCTTTCTTTCCTATTTCTTAACTTGAGCTAAGTCATTCTGCCACGTCCTGTATTCATGCAGCAGCTGCCCTGGGGAAAAAATGATAACTGAGTACAAAAACACAGACAGGGTGGCAATGGCAATAGTAGAACCATGGCTGAAAACAGGAGACAGTCTTTGAATTCCAGATTGCCAATCTTGCTCTAAAAATATCCCCTAAAAATACGTCTGAATATATGAATACATTCATTATTACTTTATTATAAGCTTGTTGAATACATTTTTTATATACCTAGGTCATTTTAATGCTTTTGCAGTTCTCTGTGACTCCTTGCAGTGACATAGTGGAAAGTGCCTACTTTCCAGTTTCTGAGATGCTGATATGCATGCATCAGAGCATTTCCTTCTCTTCTGAACTTCATATCCAAACACATATGGTTGCAAAGACTTCTCCCATTAGAAGTGCATCTAAGAAGCAGTTTGGAATTCAAATCTCTACCAAAAAGCTTGTTTTCCTAGAAATTACATTTTGAAATACCAAAGAAGTGAAATACTGAAATAGTTATTTGTTAGACATGTTTATTTTTTCTGATTTTCTTATTCTATTTTCAGATAGCTCAATGATACATTGAGTTGTGACTGCTGAACCCTGGAGTACAGTCAGTGGTGGTAATTTTCAGAAGCAAATACAGGGACAAAGTCTATGCTTTCAGTGAGAATTTTTAGTAGGCTTGAAGAATAAACAAGAATAAAAGTTAAAAAGTGTGAGGGAATGACATGTTGTTCTGGAAACAGGATCAAGAATGGGAAATAAATAAAAACATAACCAACAGAATAAAATATGTGATAAATCATACTTAATTACTCTTGCCATGGACACTTAGTGAAGGTGGGGAAAAAGAGGGAATTTAATGATGATTCAGAATCCCGATAGTAGGCAGCTGTATCACAAGAGAAAAGTAAGCACTATGTGGAGCTGTATAAATTGATGTGATATCTTAAAGACAAACTAAGCACATTTTCTGTCCCATATGGCTGCCTCTGTCCAGACTGAGACATCACAGTTCACGAAAAATGCTGACTGTCTGGACCAATAAAGAGTAAGAATAATAGTGATCAGTAGTCAGTAAATTTAAAGGAATGGGAGAAAACTTCAAGGAAAAAAGTGTCACTGAGATGTAGAGGAGGAATAAGTTAGTTCCTGTGTCTACTACAGATAGGAGAAGAAACAATGGTTAAAAACAGAGGAAGATAGATGATTAATGTTGGATATTAAGAAAATATGTCATCAGTGGAAATATGTCATCAGTGGAAACATGGGAGAGTATTGCCTACAATGTATGCAGACTTTTTCTGTGGTTCAGAGTTTTTCTATTAAAAGTTGAATAAATTTCTGTAGAGGATACTGTAAGGACAGTAGTTCTCTCCTTAACTACACATATAGACAAAATTCTGATAATTTTGTATGATATTCTAATGAGTTTATGTACTACATACCACTGATGTTTCAGTTGTTACTGAGCAGCACTTGCACAGAGCCAAGGGCGTTTCAGATCCTTGTACTGCCCAACCAGTAAGGAGCTGGGGGTACAAGAGGATCCGGGAGGATCAGGACAAGTGACTTAGTCCAACCTAAGGAATATCCCACACCACATGGCATCATGCTAACAATAAAACTGAGGGAGTTGGCAGGATGGATATCATCATCATTCTCATCCTAAATCCAAAACACTGTACCATGTCACCTACTAGAAATAAAATTAACTCTGTGCCAACCAAAATGAGGATGAACTATTTTTTCTAGAGTATTTGTAAAAATAAATTTTATTTTATAGCTCTTTAACACTTCATTGGAGCACATGTTGCTTCCACAATAAATTGTGCTGAAGGAATTTGTAAAACAGAAATACAAATAAATGCTAATTTGATAGAATTTATATTCACGGAAGGAAATATAACTAGATAATCTCCCTAAGTAAAAAAATGTCCTAGTCACTTATTAAAGGTTTTTGGAGAAGTTTCAAAAATATCATTACTCATTACCTTCCTGCATTAAAATATAAAGGTTAAATTTAATACAGAAATCAGAACTGCTCAGCAATGTTATTCAATTTGTCAGGGAAAACAATGAAAATACTTGTAAGGAAAGCAGATTTTATGACATCTGGACATCTTTTAAATACATAAAATTAAAAAACAGAGACCTAAAAGAAAATTCTTGGATCACAAAAATTAGTCTTGATACTCTCATAACCACAATATCTAGTTCTTTCACTGCATTTATGAATGTCCATTTTAAGATTCAGAAGAGATTTTTATTCTCACCTGCCCTAATGGAAAGATCTTTAAGACTTCACAGTCATGATAGTTAGAAAATTACTAATTTCCATCCCAAATTTATTCATGACCAATGATAAAGAATCATCTCACATTTTATCGGTGAGATAATAAATGTCATTTCTCTGTAACAGGATGAAAGTCAGCAGAACTGATTGTGAATTCCTTAAGAAAAGAGTGTAAAAAATGTTCATACCAGATACAAATGAAATTCACCATCGAACTATGAAAATAAATCATTCTTTTTAATGATATTCTACATAATCTTTTCTCAAAGCCTAAATTTGATCAGCTTTTGTTGTTGTTGTTGTTGTTGTTGTTGTTGTTGTTGTTTTTATAAAGATCAAATACATAGAAAGGATGTTGGTTTTAACCTCTTCTAAAACGCTAACATATATTCCTGACATGAATAAATTAAATTTATTATTACTTGCACACAAGTCTAGGGCCCCCAGCACAGGAAAGATGTGGAGCTGTTGGAGTGGGTCCAGAGGAGGGCCATGAAGATGTTCAGAGAGGTGGAGCACCTCTCCTATGAAGACAGGCTGAAGGAACTGGGCTTATTCAGCCTGGAAAAGAGCAGGCTGTGGGGACACCTCATTGTGGCATTCCAATATTTACAGGGAGTTTAAAAACTTGAGGGAAAACAACATTTTACATGGGTAGTTAGTGATAAGACAAGGGGGAATGGTTTTAAACTAAAGGAAGGGAGATTTAGATTAGATGTCAGGGGGATGTTTTTTACTGAGATTGTTATGAAGTGCTGGAACAGATTTCCGAGAGAGCTTGGATACCCCTTCCCTGGAGGCGTTTAAGGCTAGGTCGGATGTGGCCCTGGACAATCTATCTAGTACTTGATCTAGTGACAGACAACCCTGCCTGTGGCAGGGAGGTTGGAACTTTGTGATCCTTGAGGTCATAGAATGGTCTGTGTTGAAAAGGACCATAATGATCACCTAGTTTCAACTCCCGTGCTATGTGCAGGGTCGCCAACCACTAGACCTTCCAACCCAAGCAGTTCTACGATTCTATGATTCCATTTGCAGCCTGTTCCCAGTAAGTAACTTACTTGGATATTTACTACCAATATTTGGATCAGGTCTTCTCTGTTCTAATAAATTCCACGTCGTATTGCTCATGAGATGGCTACAGCTATGGAAGTAAAAGTGTGTGTAAGAAGAAAATTAAATTCAAAATGCAAATACAAAAATAGCAACTGTGAGTCATTTTTAAGCCCCTGGTTCCAGATATTTTTCATTGGTTTTTACCAGTTATAACTGTGGCTCATTGTTTTTCTGTACCTTTTTATCTTTCTGCATAATGTATTCAGCATTTCAGTCTTCAGACGGTATATGGTAAATGAAGAGTGGCAGTTCTATATATCCCTGGATGCATCTTGTTGTCCACCTAATAATGAGCTGCCTTTTCAAAAGGAATTCATATTACGGAACATTTTCCATAAGGAAATTTTCTGGACCATTCTCATTGTTTCATTACTTTTATGAACCCCATGTAAAATTATTTAGAATTTAATCTCAGATAAGTTTGCTCACACGGTCAAATCACAAGGCTAATGCTTATGAGACACAGAATTACCCTTTAACATATATCAGCTTTCATAGCTTTCAGTGGTGTGAGCAAAATTTTCCTTTTGTTACTTATGTGTTTTTCTCGCTGTTCATTTGGAAAGGATGAATTTTGTCAGACTTAATAATCATCTTTATTAGCTGAGTTTCACTATAAAAACAACAACAACAACAACAACAAATTACAGAAATTAGAGTAATAGAAAAGCAAAACATTTAGGTCCTAAATTGGACAGGAGAGATTTGAGTCTTTAGTTTTAGATTCTCCACTGATACTGCATAAGGCAGTAGTGCTGTAACATATGCTTTCCATATTAATGCCTACTTCTGTTCAGAACATCAGCTGCCAGATAAAACCTTATTCAGGTGGCTGAATTTGTAAAACAGTCAGGTAATGAACTACATCTTCTCTTCATGGTGATTTTAAAACATTGTGACCTTGAATATTCCCAGGATACTCAGTCTCCATGCCAGGTTCTTATACGTTTTCTCACACTATTCATCTTCTAACCCCATGTATCATTGTTTTTCAGTGAGGTTCCAGGCAGAAATTATTATTTCTTCACCAAAACAACATGGGGTTATTCTTTTTTGTCTTTTTTTTCCTTTTTTTTTCTTTCATGGTGCAATATATGATTCTTGTCTTCTTTGAGGAATTTAATATACATGGCATGAATATGTTAGGAGGAGATGTTTTCAGATCACTTTGTTATACAAGTAATTGAGCTTAGCCAACCTTTCCTGGTTTCATGGTTTTCTTGTTTGCTTCAAGTGTCTCTTATTTAGAATTCTCTAAAATACTTGAGATCTAGAAATGTTCTTTAAAAATTTTTAACAAATCCTGCAGTTACAAGTTCCATTTCAGTATCTTTAAAGAAACACTTTGCTCTCACTCCCGAATTCACTCCAAAATGATTCACCAAAAAGATGCTGATGCAGACACACTGCTGTTTAAGAGTGATCTCTGACTTAAGGCTGTGCCATTAGCACTGAATGGCTGTCTGCGTGAACATCAGCAACAGCTTGAGAGGCTGAGAGTATCCAAACTGGATACTGTACAATATATATTATGCAAATAGATGGAGTTGTGAGGCTAACATCTGCCTAGCTCATCTTATGAGTTCCAAAACATTCATGCACTCAGCTTTCTGCTATTCCAGGAATCACTCAAGCACTTACGGTAAGTAGTTCTGATAAGCTGGAACTTCCTTTCTCAGGTATTCATCCATCATATTGCTGCTAAAAATAAAAAAATAAAAAAAGTCCCAGCTTTGACAGAAAGAATCTAACTATTCTGAAATTTTTGAGCCATGAAAAAAGTACAAGTAATCAGAAGCATTACTGCCTATACTGAGGTTTGTTACAGTGGAATATTTCATCAATGCTTGTAACTATTTCTAAGCCTATTCTAATTTTATTTATTTATTCAGCACTGGTAGACAGCAAAGCAATTACAGAATAATCACACTATTGTTTTGCTACTCGATATTTTCCAGTTAAGATATTCCAAGTTCAGGTCAGTCCATTTTGGTACAATTTCAACTAACTACTTCCATAACTGTCTTAGTTTCAGCTGGAATGGAATTGGTTTCTTCAGAGCATCAGGTATGATGCTGTATTTTTGGTTCTAGGAGAAAAACAATGTTGATAACACACCAATGTTTATAGTTACTGCTAAGCAGTGCTGTACAGAGCCAAGGCCATTCTCAGCAAAAGGCTCGAGGAGCTGGGAGGGAACAGAATTAGGACAGCTGTTTGAAACTGGACAAATAGACATTCCATACTATATGACATCATGAGGAAGGAGCTTTGAAGGGGGTAGGAGTTCGTTTCCCTCTCTTCCGCTGCTCAGAGGCTAGCTGGGCATCAGTTGGGGGGTGAGAGCAATTGCTTGTGTGTCACTTGTTATACACATTCATAGAGAGAGAGAGAGAGAGAGAGAGACGTAACTATTATCCTTTACTATCCTTTACTAAGGTAAATAGTTTTATCTCAATCCATGAGTTCTACATTTTTTTTTTATTCTCTCCCCCATCCCACTGGAAAGGGGGGCTAGGAAGCAAATGACTGTGTGGTGCTGTGGGTTAAAGCACAACAAGCTATTTCTAATACTTCATTCTAGGATATTTTCCAGGAGCTTGCAAAATTAACAAGCATTCTTCAACATAGCTCATAGTTTCACTTTTAGTCAAAGTGATCCAACTTGGTCATACGTTTGCCAAACACCAACTCATGGGCATTTTTTTATCTGAAGCAATGGAACCTCAGCATTGAATCCTCGCATATCACCATTGATAATTGTTCCCTGAAATCGCTGTGCCTTTTACACATGGCCATCTCTCCCATTGCATTTCAGAGTACATAAAAATGGCAACACTTGTTTTACATAGTATTATCAGGTTATTCGAAATATTATTGTCTAGAAACATGCTGCACTAGACATAATTGGAGAGAAGATGACAGCTGGATCTGATTCCTGCTGTCAACCCTAGCAGCAATGATTCGACAACACATGGAAGACGGCTGTAAGTATATTCTGGAATATATTTATTGTATAGCCTTTCAACTGTACTGAGTTGAATCAAAGAGTTGGTATTCCCAAAGTGCATGCATTTACAAGAATTTCTGCAGAGTTTCTCTGACTTTCTTTCACTCCTAATTCCTTTTGTGCTCTCCGTGTGGTATAATGTGGGCAGGAGAAGTGAAAGAAACAATTATTTGTCAGGAAATTTAAACTTGGATGTTTCTTTACAATGATTACTGCTTTTACTTAGGTTGGCTTCTCAGAAGTCAGTTTGCTTAAAGGAAGAAAATGAATGAACAGATTCTCCATCTTCATATCTATTATATCTGCAGAACTCATGTTCTCTGTGCATTGGGTTTCTTCCAGGTGAAGAGGGCAAATTTTGTGAGAATTTCTTGTCCATACAACGATGGCAAATAACTGAAAAGTGAAATCCCCTCTCCTTTTCTCCAGCTGTCTGCCACTCGTCAGCTAAGCCATCTTAGTATTTTCTGACATTTTCTGCTTTATGCTTTAATGTGATTAAACTTGTGATACATTGTCAGAGAGTTTAGCCAATGGCAGGATCTCAAAATGCCAGACACATCACTGCTAGTTCCACTCAAGCTCTCCTTAAATATGTTCATTTTTGATACAAATTACTCATGATCTGTGGGTGGCAAACCAGATCCCATTGATTTCAGCAACTCCTAAGAAAGCTGAGAGGTTAACAGTTCATTTGGATTTTTTTTTCCTTTATAAAAGTCTAGTGAGCTACCAATACAACTTCTCTTTTAAAGTGAAAATAAAGAATGCATTTTGCAATGCTTAATCTTTGGAATACATCCATGAAGTTAATGAATTTCATTGTACATGCACTTGAAGCCAATAAACTAATCCTAGAAAAATTATTCCTGCCTTAAAGTTTTTCTTCTGTAACTACAGTTTAGATGATATGCATATATGTACATTTATACCCATATATATATGTATGTACAAACACTGTTCATTCAGATGGACTGATTGTCCATATAGGTCCAGAAGTTACCATTACCTTAATTACTGAACAAGATCAGGGACCTCATGAAGTTAATTCTTTACCAGGTGCATTCATGTGTCAAGTAGAAGTTGCTAGTTAGCTGCATCAGAGCTAATGATGATTTATTTACTTTCTCTCATGACTTCTTAAGCTGAGGTGGAATCTCTCTCCCTAAGCCTGAAGGAGGCCCTGCCTGGTCATCTCCATTAGGGCTACCAGGATGCATAATGTCTGCTATGTAAGATTTTCCATGGTATGTTGCCAAAGCAAAGCTCACCCATATACATGATTTCTTTCAGGTTTATTTCAGTAGATCTAGTTCATGGGATAATGTGTATTTAATTATAACTCAGTTGTATCTAGCACAGAATTGGCTGGAGATGGGAACAGGCACATTATTCTGATAGGAGTCCTAAGTGTCAAGCTAACAACATTATTTTTAAAACTTTTTTCTTCATTTACTTCCTCTAGTTACCAGACTTCATGGATGTGCTGTGTCTATTTGTCTTACTCCTTTTTGAGACCATCCCCCTTGTGAAATATATAGATTCAAAGATCTTTGGCCACAACAACCCCAGGCAATGCTACAGGCTTGGGGCAGAGTGGCTGGAAGGTTGTGTGGAGGAAACAGACCTGGAGGTATCAGTCGATGCTCAGCTGAGCATGAGCCAGCAGTGTGCCCAGGTGGCCAGGAAGGCCAATGGCATCCTGGCTTGTATCAGAAATAGTGTTGCCGGTAGGAGTAGGGAAGTCATTCTCCCTCTGTACTCAGCCCTGGTGAGGCCCCACCTCGAGTACTGTGTCCAGTTTTGGGCCCCTCACTGCAAAAAAGACATTGAGGCCCTGGAGTGTGTTCAGAGGAGGGCGACGAAGCTGGTGAGGGGTCTGGAGCACAGGCCTGATGAGGAGCGGCTGAGGGAGCTGGGATTGTTCAGTCTGGAGAAGAGGAGGCTCAGGGCAGACCTTATCGCTCTCTGTAACTACCTGAAGAGAGGCTGTAGTGAGCTGGGGGTCAGCCTCTTCTCTCTTGTAACTAGTGACAGGACGAGGGGGAATGGCCTCAAGCTGTGCCAGGGGAGATTTAGGCTGGACATTAGGAAATTCTACTTTTCTGAAAGAGTGGTCAGGCGCTGGAACGGGCTGCCCAGGGAGGTGGTTGAGTCACCGTCCCTGGAGGTGTTCAAGAAACATTTAGATATAGTGTTGAGAGACATGGTTTAGTGGGGTTATTGGTGGTAGGTGGATGGTTGGACTGGATGATCTTGTAGGTCTTTTCCAACCTTGCTAATTCTATGATTCTACTTTTAATGAAGAGGAAACACAAGCTTCTCTGCTGATGCTTTGTTTCTATGATCCTGTGCTACTTGCCAGTGATTTCCACCAGTTCTTGCAAATCATATCAGAATGAACTTTCTCTCCCTCACCCTGGGGTCTCTGATAAGACAGACAAGGCATTATGTCAAAGCATTCTTAAATAATGGATAGTGATTGGTATGAAATTGCTTTACCCCACACGCTGTTTGCCCATTACGCGTGATTAATCAAGAGCATATGACTGCTAGAAGACATGCAGCTCCTGCCAAAATATTCTTTAATTTAGCTGGTATACAAACAAACAGAAAACAACAGCAAAGACAAACAGTAGTTATTTGCATAATGAAGAGCCACATTTGGTGGAGGTCAAAATGCTTCTATTTAAAATAAATTAAAAAAAAAGAGATCATGTTTCTCCTCATACTCTGACCTAATGATAATCAAAAAGATATTGCAAGGTTAAGTCCTGCATGGCATTTGTTTGCTATTTCTATTGACTTTTTGTCTTTCATTGAGAATGAAGAGCAAATTTAGTCAGTGTAAATCATTCAATTGTCTTAAAGAAAAATTTTGGATATGAATATTATATGCTTATAATTATTCGCTATTTGTTTATTTTACTGTTATTTATTTATTTATTATTGTTTATTTATTTATAAATTATTTGTATGTAGATCACCAGCTAGCTTTTAGAGAGTGGAATGATGAAAAATATGTAGAGCTTCAGTGAGGTTGTGTTGTTATTTATAGTGCTGAATTTGTTTTAAGTGCCAAATGGCAAAAGTCTTCATCTGAAACTGGTACTGGAAGAATGGGATGTGCTCAAGGACAGTGGCACAGAAGTGGAGATGCAAATACAGGGACTAGAGGGATTCCTTTCCATTAAGAGAACCATACTATCACTGCTTCTGGCTACTTCTAAGCTGACCTCTGCCCCAGCAGACAGCAAGCTGAATGAGTGCTGCTATGACATCTGCCAAGTCCTAATCTTTGTCTACAGTCATTCTACCTGCTACTCATTTCTTGAGTCAAATAAATTTCTTGAGATAAACAAATGATCTTCAGAGCTCCTCTGCCCAGCTCTCACTTCTCACATCCAGCTGCTTTTGCAGTCACATCTGTGAGTCACAAAACATGCAGGAAAGAGAAGTGTGAACTGGAAAAGAAATGAGTATTAGTAAAAAGACAAGAGACTATGCAGGATCTGAAGACAAGACAACAGCAGTCAGATCATAGGACTCACACCAGGGTGCTAATGATTAATGGGAGATAAGAGCTAGCACACAGCTGTGAAAGCATCCTGCTCTTCCCTTCCTCTAACATTTCTAAGGCCATCTCCCACACTGTGTCCCAGCCCTGTCTCCCAACTCCAGCTTTGTATATATATATATATATATTTATTTTTTTTTGCCTACTCTGGCTTGTCTAATATATTCAAATTTCCAAAATGATGTTCTTTCTAATAGTGATGTCTGCCTCTGGCTTATCTTAGGCTGTCAAATTTCCTTAAGTAAAGTCTGTCTAAGCCTGTTTGTAAAGGAAAAAGTGGCTACAAATAGCAGAGGAAAAAATCCTCATATTAGAAAAAAATGTTGAATTACATCTTTAGAGGAAAACATTCTATGACTGCTTTAATATTAGGATGTCACTGCCTGTTATAAACCTCACTCCCTGCATGCTCCCCAGCCCACACTTTAAAAATCATATGTCAGTCTTATAAATACGGTATAGATGATGAGATCACCTCAGCCATGGAAAGATCCAGAGTATAAGGAACAGAGACTGCAGATCCGTACATTTATTCATATCAAAACTTCCGAAATGATCACAGATGTGGGATGAGGATTCTTTTTAATAGCTTTTAAATATTTCCCATCTAGAAAAAGAAAACATATCTGTCCTTTGTTGATACAATGACAACTTTAGCGACGATCTCCTTGTTTGGGGGAAGATGGTGAAAAATACAGAAGAGTCTAGGCAAAAATACTTGAAGTTTTCATGCTAAGCTGAAGATGACTTGCTTGTGTAAAATTTATTATACACTCTCTAATTACTTGAATTCTCAGTATTTTGCAAATTGTTTCATACAACAAAACGTTTCTGAAAAGATTTCTAAAGGAAAACATTGGGCTTTTTTTTTTTTTTCCAGAATGGAAGTTTTTGTGTCTCTTAGCTTGTTTGTTTTTCTTCTTTTCTAGGTATACGCATAACCTTTTTTTCTCTCTGAGCTGTCCAATTACAAGCCACTTGCAAAACAGAAACCAATTGGCCGTTTAAGTTGGGGCACATGAATTTCACCTAAATGCACTGCAAAAAGACTGGATTGCATTTTACATTTTATTATATTATTACTTTTTACAACAGATATATAATTTTTGAATAAGAACTGGGCTTCAGTCAGCCTCTTCAGGGAGCGAGCAGGACTAAGCACAAATGGTATGAACTTAGAAGCAGGGTTTATCTCTAATTACTTGTGGCATCTATAGTAAGATATGATTTCTATTCAGATCTTTCTTTAGTCAATGGAGAAAAGATGACATCTCCAGAAAGGCTTTTTGCCCAGATCAATACACGCTGTAGAGGAACTGAAAACATATTCATTTTTCATGTCTGATGTTCATGGGAAATGAGATTGAACAGAAAAAGTATATTCGTATTTAAGTTAACCAGAGAATTAAAATGGGAAATCTCGAGACAAAGATAATTGTTATGCCATTTTGCACTAAACACCATGATTGTGGTAGATCACTTGTCCCATAATATGATCTTAAAACTTCTTGCCCAGCTTTCATTTACTCAGATTAGATTTCGGATACTAATTATCCTGGTCTAAGTGTGCTCCGTTATATCCCAGTTCTCCTGACACTACAGATGGGAACGCTCAGCTTTGGATTTCCCGGAGCCAAAAGGTACTGTTAGAGTTGATCTTTCTACAATCGGCAACACATTAACCTTCTTCTAGATTGAAATAAATGGGGATTAACACATATTTACAGATTTTAATATATGGTAATTTATCATTGCATTTCACAAGTTGCTAAATGTTAAATGTCAGGTTCAGAGATAAAAGCTCTTCTGTAGATCTGCAAATGAGCGCAGAAAGGCAACAGCAGCAGGGAGAGTCCTGTCAGGCTGCTCCCAGGCCCATTGGATGAGCCAGCAGGTCACCAAAGCCCCATGTGAACAAACCCAAAGCAACACAGGGGCACAAAGGCAGATGAGAACCCAAATTAAGGACTCTGGAGAATGGAAATTAGATATATCTGAGCTCCATCCCTGATGGTGTAAGTATGGAAGTGTAAGTATGTGTAACATGAGAGGAACTCTGAGCTCAGGGACTCCTAAGTCCAGATACAAGCAGCTGGGGAGACTGAGATCCAGCATGCACAGATGTACAAGGGCTGCTCCAAAAGTAATGCCTTCTATTTTACTACATTGGCCCCCAATGTGTGAGGTTGATGTTGGTAATATGGCAGTAGAGACTGAACCTTCCCACCAATATTCCATTACATTTTTTTGCTGTGAGACAGATGGCAGCAGAGGCGCAGTCTTGACAAAAAAAGTGTCTGACATGGAAGTGCACATGCAGTAAAGGTGTGGGATTGAATTCCTTCATGTGGAAGAAATTTCACCCATCGACATTCACAGATGCTTGCCAAACCTTCATGGAGACCAAACACTGGATGTTAGCACAGTGAGGTGGTGGGTGGTGTGTTTCAGCAGGGTGGTGGTGACAGTGGGTCAGCTCTGCTGTTGCAGAATTTTGTGAGTGCAGCATGCAGGCTCATGTACATTGCTGGCAAAAATACATAGCTTATGATGGTGACTGCGTTGAAAAATAATGTTTTGTAGCTGAGAAGGACTGTTATAGCAGATGGAGCCCAAAGTTATGAACTAAGTGAGCACCATGAAAAATTTACATGAGTGGCTCGTAGACTATGGGAATAACGTGTGTGTATGAATATATATCAAAAAGCAAGATAGGTGATGGTAATTAGTTAAGATATGTAGGAACTGTAGAACCTGAGCATTATGTAAATGGCATGGAATAAGGGGTGGATATTGTCATAGTTTCAGCTGGGACAAAATTGTTTTCTTCAGAGTGTCTGGTATGATGCTGTGTTTTGGTTCTAGGAGAAAAAACAATGTTGATAACATGCCAATGCTTATAGTTATTGTTAAGTGGTGTTGTACAGAGCCAAGACCATTCCAGTGTCTCAGCAAAGTGCCCAAGGAGCTGAGAGAGAAAGAATCAGGACAATCGACTTAAACTGGACAAAGGGATATTCCATAACATATGACATCATGTGGAAGGAGAGTATTGAAAGGTGTCGGAGTTCATCTCACTCTTCTACTCACTAGGGTGCTTGCTAGGCATCAGCTGGTGGGTGGTGAGCAGTTGTTTGTGCACTGCTTGTTACATACAGTCATATATATATATATATATATACAGTCATAACTACTATCCTTTTCCTTTTCTCTGTCTATCTCAGTAGTTTTGTGTCAACCCACGAGTTCTGCTTTGTTTTTTTCCTTCAATTCTCTCTCGCCCATCCTACTGGGAATGGGGAAAGTGAATGAATGTCTGTGGCACATAGCCACCTGCTGGATTAAACCACCACATCTATCAAATAGTGGTTTTTTGTTGTTTGTATCTGTTGCAGTAGGAGGCATTTCTTTTGGAATGACCTATGTATATAGTGCACAGATGTGCTCTGTGTGCTCTTGTTACTGGGAACAAATGCTCAGTCAGCAACACTACTGGTTTGACCTGGAGGTATGGAGATGCAGATGCCTCACCCCTCTCAGCCTGCTGGATCTCACACAATATATTTTGCTCTAACTTCTAATATATCTACTAAACAGCCGGTCTTGCTGCTTAAATAAGTATAGGATAGTGCACTAACCTTTTATTTTTAGCTAGTAAAAACTGGGCAGAAAAAAAGACTGCTTTGAAACAAGAGGGAAATGATTTTTTGTGTAACAGATCTTTGGCATCGTCATCATTTCAGTGCGTATAAATCAGCTCACAAGTCTTCACTGACACTCTTATCCCCAGTTGTAACATCAGTTCAAAATTTTATTTGGATACTGCAACTCTCTCTCTGTCTGTCTAGATGTCAAAATGTCAAAATTTCATCAATTTTTTGTCAAAAGATGCTGGCAGCTGCTGTGATGGAGGGCTCTGATCTAAAAATACTTCCATGTTTTGTGAAAGTTAACGAACATTTCCCTTCAGACTAATTGGAAGCAGTAGTCAAAACCTTTATGTCATAGCATTTCCAGGGAGGAAAGGTTGCCTGAGGAACCCATTGTTTATCCAGTGCTGCCCTAGGAGAACTTAAATGGGCTCTCCCAACTTCCAACTTAAAGAATTAGCAAATGAGACTTTATGAGGAAGGAGTGAAACAAGACTTACTATTGAGTTTACAGATGTGAAAGACATTGGAAGCGGGAAGGAGGTCTGGAAAAGAATTTCCATTTAACTAAGGATTTTTAAAATAACTTCATTTTTATGTTTTCCACCTGCGGTGAAATGAACCTGACTTTCTTTGTTTACATTTCACTCTTTTATTCTTACCCACTTTCTCAGTTAAATTAATAAGGAAATACCAAAATAAATTTCACTTTTAGTAGAATTTCATGTTGAAAATTACTCAGACATACCATCTAATTGCTCTAATGACAGTGCAGTGAAACTTTCTCCATTAAAATGGTGAACAACTCCTTTAAACGGGGCTGATAGAAGAAAAGAAATATTAAAAGTCTTAACTTTCTTAGTATCTTTGTCATCTGTATCTCACAGGTGTGCTATCCAGGCCTGGGGCCCTCTGCACACGGAGGATATGGAGCTGTTGGAGAGGGTCCAGAGGAAGGCCACAAAGATGATCAGAGGGCTGGAGTGCCTCTCCTGTGAAGAGGGGCTGAGGAAGTTGGTCTTATTTAACTTGGAGAAGATTCCAGGGAGACCTTATTGTGGCCTTCCAGTGCTTAAAAGGAACTTAAAACAGGAGGAAGACCTGCTTTTGCAAAGTCTGATAGTGACAGGACAAAGGGGAATGTTTTTAAACTAAAAGAGGGGAGATTTAGATTGTATTATAGGAAAAAATTCTTCGTTCATAGGGTGGTGAGGGGCTGGCACAGGCTGCCCAGAGAAGCTGTGGATGCCCCATCCCTGGGGGTGTTCAAGGCCAGATTGGATGGGGCCCTGGGCAGCCTGAGCTGGTGGGTGGAACTAGTTGATCTTTAATGTCCCTTCCAACTGAAGACATTCTATGATTCTACATATATAGTTGTCCTGTAGTTACTTGGAAACTGGAACTGCCGTCTCTGTTTCACTGTACTGTGCCACTCTCTAACTCTTAATGTGTTTTTCAATAAGTTTCAGACACCAGATCTGTCCTATGCAGCAAGAATCTGCAAATATTTCATATTTGTATAGAGCCCTGAAGTTATCTATATGTTTACTTAGTAGGAAAAGGCAAAGTAACAGTGAAAATCGTTAGTTAATCTTCCATCATCTTATTTTTTTCCATCATCTCACTCTCAGTGAGATTGTCTGATATATACTGTAATCAAAACTCTCTAATAGTAAACAGGGGATATGTGGTCTCATTGGATTCAGCAGCTCTCAACATGTCTGTACCAGCATGTAAAGAGCAGGATTAGCGTAATAATGATTAAAGACAAAATGTGGCCCAGTCAGAGATAACAGCAGTAGAAAATGCAAGATGAAACAAGACAGGGAACACAGTGAAGATACAGCTTCACAGCAGTGTCTCTCTTCCTTCCAAGCCATCTGATAGTTTAGAGTCCTGCATAGAATTTGGTCAAAAGGAACCAGATAAGTGTTTGGAAATTGGTGAGTATGGGGGAATGCTTAGAATGTGCTGCTCTTGGGAAACAACTTAGGGAAGCAATTTAAGATAAAGCTCATTTGGGGATCATGTGCTGGTACCGTTGCACACAATTTTCACTCCAAGAGATAAATCAGTCTCATTGGTTTCCTTGGATGGAGGAAATAACTATTTAACATGAATAAAACTAAGCAAAATCTCTACGTGTTAATGAATTAAAGAAATAGAGTTCATAGCTGATTCTTTACAGATGCTCTAAATTCAGGTGAAGGATACAAAGTTCATAGAAAGCAGTGGGGAGTTTCAAATATAGACTTTGATGATTTTTTTAACAGAAATCCCATCTCCATAGTATTCATTTTGCAGCAATTCTTTTTAACAGTTTTGATTGCCCCCAGGAGGTCTGGCCTGAAACTAAGAAAGCTAATCACAGGAAATTTATGTTGCTCAATTTTGTCCTTGTTCAGATAGCAGAGGGTTGTATGCCTCACTTTGTCACCCACGTAGGCAAAGCTCTGGAGCTGGAAACTGAGAGAGGACGAAGGAAGATGACATTATTCTTCCACTTTTTTTGTTGTCGTTGTTGTTGCTGTTTTTTTAAATTATTGTTATTGCTGGAAAACATTATGGTGTTTACCATAAGAAAAAAAAGAGTTTACAAAGCAATGCATGTCACTTGGTTCAACCAATCTCCATACACGCAAGGAACTCAATTCTTCTCATCTATTTGAATGGAGACTGGCATAATATCATGCCAACTTAATATAACTCATAGAAATGGCAAGCTGACCTATTCACCAAAATTGAGGAAAATGGGCACTACAGATTTTGTGACCTAACAAAAGCACAATGTAAGGGATAGAAATCTGAGATGTGTTCTCTTTTGTTCCAACAGGTATCCAGGTTACATCCTTTCATTTTCTTAAACCGCACCTGGGTACAGTTTAGGAAATAGCAATTAGGTCTCAGGGCCAAAGACTTAATCTTGATTCTGTTCTGTACATTGAGAGACAATAGCCTCTATTTTTGTCAAGACAACCTCGCTGAGTGTATACAGACTCTTGGAGTCCTTATACTGCAGTCTTCTTTCCATCAACTTAACGTCTCATGTACATTGTGTAGGTCCTGGGCCACTGCAGAGACCAGAACACAGACTAACAGGTTGTTCTATTCTGTCATGAACTGTCCTATCTGTCCTGCCATAGATTCCTATTCCTCAAGGTGTTAAAATCATCCTCTTGTTCTCTTCTCTGAACAACTTTTCCCAGTACAGAGCCTTCTCTGAGGCCATGGTCACTTTGACTCTACAAGTGCCCTCTCCTCACGTTTTGTTCTTTTTCAGAGGGCTTTCTCACATTTGAGTCTACTTTTCTTTTTTCTTAATCAGATTAAAAATGATTAAATGATTAAAAAATGAATGAAGCAAACTGTATTGTAAAAGTCTGTGTTTAAAAAGGATTTGCTACAAAATGCTGTTTCAGTCTAAAGCTTATCATATATTTCACAATGTATGTAATAGAAATGATTATGTGGCACATACTGTGTTATAAAATTTTATTGTACTGCATATTGTGACAAAATGTTCCTTAAAATATTGTTATCTTTCTGATGACAATGAAGCCATCAGATGGGGAAGTATCTGTGAATAGATATTGAATTCTCTTTAAATTCATTTCCAAATTATCCCCTCTTGCTTTACTAAAAAATTGGGCATCTTTGATGTTTCTTGCAATAAAATAAGGTAGGTACTAAATGTACCTACCACAGCACTACCCATTTTAAGACCATTCATCGAAGGAGATTTGAAGCACTGTTTCCATGAAAGGGCTCAGCTCTCAAGAAGCCACCACGGACTAAATGTTTATTGTGGAACTTGTCCACAAATACCTAAATCCCATCAGTATCAGGCATCCTGAAAGAAATTATGTGTTTGGTTTTTTTTAGCAATATGCAAGATTTGAAATGGAAACTGAATGCTTCGGGTTTTGTTTCTCATTAATTTGATTGTTGTATTTTTTTTAAAGAAATTCAAGTTTTTCTTGCAAATGTATCATTTTCTGCTTGAATTAAAAAAGATCTGGAAAATTATGGTTTAAGGAAACACTTTATTTTTTAGAAATATCTTTTTTAAACTCACCAGTCTCTATCCTTTATGTTTCTTTTGTATTCAGCTGCAATACCCATGCATATGAGTTAAGACACTTGGATGAGCAAACTCTGTGAGTATTTTTCCAAGCATATCAGTATAAATGAGGTTAGACTGCACAATATAAATGTCTCTGAAAAAGCATCGCCTTGAGCAGCACACACTGTTTGTGTGTTAACCTGGGCACTTACTAGATGGCACAGGGTGTTCATACAGCTGCAAATAACCTGAAGGTGATAATTCTGTAACATTTCCCCCTACTGCAGTGAAACTGAAGATCAGCAAGATGGATGCACTGACTAACCCATGGCATTCAGTTAGATCTCAGGAATTTGGAGCATATTTCATCATATCATGCCATATGTTTTGTGTTTTTAATTTCCAATTCTTTCATTTCAATAGTCAAAAGATATGAAAGCGTTGTGGACTTAAGTGGATATTTTTGTTCAAAATGAAATAATAGTAGTAATAATAGTTGTTATTAAAAATGATTGAGATATAGCTTCAGTTGCAGAAAAGAGGAATGCTAAACTTTGGTACGTCACAAAGCGACACCAACACTATGATGGCCTTTCATTCAGCATCTCAAAGTCAAGGTATGAGAGAAGGACTCATCCTCAGTGTAGCAGTTTCAATCTATAAATTTCTCTCTCTAATGGAAGTTTTAAACGGTATTTTGTAATGAAAATCACCAATTATTGATGAATAGGGTACTGCTATAGTGACATTAGGGGACCATTTCAATTTTTGTGTTGCACAAAATATTCTAAGGAAGAACAAAAATAGAGCTTAGACCTAGAAGCCAGACCTGAATTTTTCTGTTTATGCTTTAGTGAATATTTAAGCACTTAAATTGATATGCAGCTCTTCCAACAGAAAGGTTTTTCTCATAAAATGCATCAGAATATGGTTAGATTATATTCATATCTCAAATGAAATTCATATATCTTTTAATTTTGTGGTTGGAAAACATTTTCTCACAAATGACAGCTAAGGTTTCAATCAGAAGCAAGAAAGTTTGCATTTAAATTAGGCAGCTGGGGGCACAGATCTCTACAATATTTTGAACCAAGAATCCGAGCTATCAAATCTAAGCTTAAACTAGAATTCTAAGGTTAAAAAATCTGAGAACTTTTTCTTTCTAAAGAACTCCTTGATTTTTTCAGAAATGTATTATCTATATTATATACCTCAGAGTGAATCGAATGAAAACCTATGGTACAGAAAGCTGTTTACATGTATGCCATCCACATAATGAGAGACTGAAATAGTGTGGAGAGTGACATTCACATCTGTATGACAAGAAGTAACAAGTAATTTTGAATTGAAAGGTCATGGTTCAAAGTGGTAAGCACTCAAAGCAAATAACTGCTTCGGGAATTCTTCTGTCAGTTTTACAGCAGCTTTCTGGGATGGAACTCAGTGGACATGGATATATAATGATCTGTCTTTTCCTTAGAATAGGCATTGTGTAACGGAACAGACTAGAACAAAAAGCTGTTCAGGTTCACTTTCTCTCTCTTCAATTAAGGAAAAGATAGAGCAAAATCTCTATCTGATTTATGATGCATAAAAACATTAATACTTGAAAATGAAAGAGATTTCTTGTACATATAACAATAGAAAATAAATTATAAGAGTAATTCTACAACCTGCATAGTTCTTTGAGCTGACATCTGTGACTGCCATAGCCCATGAATAAGGAATCTAGACCATACAGTGGACAGGCTGAGAAAACAGACAAACATTGTGTTGAACACTTTGTACTGAATGCATTCCTCTACGCTTATGGTGCACAGACCAAGACCCATGCAGTCTAAGATAAAACATCATTTTTATTGTCCCTAGTTATAACCAAATATCTTGGAAAAAAATGTCATACTTCTCCCTCAAGTAAAGACTGCCTGAAATTCTTTTGACCCTCCCATAATTTTCTGCAGAGATAAATTTTTACTTGAAAATAGTAATGTCTCAGAAACTTAAGGAAAAGAACTGCAAAATGGTAATGGGCAGAGTCAATGTTTTCAAGCAGCGTGGAAGACACTGTGCCAGACAGACGATATGTAAACTTATAACTTCTTACTTCTGTTTATAACAAAACAAGCAAGGCAACTCTCAATATGGCTGACAAAGCATCATATCAAACTTAACCTCTCAGTTTTGAAGTTACACCATTTTTAGCTGTTTAGCTTATTTCTTTGGGCCAACCATAAACCACTTGGAGAGTCTCATAAACCAATGTCTTTCCCTTGGATTACTGCTTTAGAAGCCAGAGAAGAGGCTCAAGTTAATTTTCCTATTATATTATTAGCTGGCTTATCATTTTGTCTGATCAGCTTACTGATCCATGTGACATCCACTTTCAACATGAGTATTAGCCATCAAACCTTGACATTATGACTTAATAGTTTAGTCAGTAAGTTATTTGGGCTCTTCACACTATCACTTCCACCAGAGCATAGAATGATTGTCTAAATTTTCTGGGTTTCCATTGCTTGAATGTTGTCTTAGACCAAAATTTTGGGCCAACCAACTGCTCCTCTTAGTTTTAAATAATGTAATATTTGCTCATTTTTGGAAATTAGGTCTCCTTTTTTGAACGTGTGCCTGCAAAAGAGACTCAGAATAATGTGTTTGCTTGCAGAATAGGTTAGTAAACAAAACTTTTATATAGAATAAGGAAACTGTCAACACTAAAAAATTATTATTCCTAGAAAAGATGGAGTAATTGTTTGTTTTCAGGAAAAGTCTTCTTGCTGTTTGTCTCAGACAAACACAGACAGTTTTATCTGAAGAAGTCTATGGTTACTGTCATGGTTCGGCCTGGTTTCCATGACAAGGGAGTGAAGGGACCCACTGATCCATGCCCCAGGAAGGGGTTTGGGGGGGAAGGGAAAAGGCAGGGAGATGGGCCTAGACCCACATCCTCCTTACAGATGCAACAGATGCATGATCCAAATGCTAGTTTCCACAGTGCAAACAAGCACTTCCTCCACAATCTGTGGAGACTTCCTTCCTCATTTCATATGAAATCCTTTAGAAAAGGTGTCTGAATATAGACACGGGAGTCTGTGGGTTAGAAGTGACTACAAGAAGTTCAGCCTTCGTCCTCAAAGGGTGAGCTATGGGATTAGAACAAGTTGCTCAGCGATTGACCCAAATAGCAAAAGCATAAACAGTGAATCCAACTGCTGACAAAGTTTTAGTGTCACACAGACTCGAGGAGTAACAAAGGACTATTAGTTGACTTGGAAAGGATTTGACTGAACTGATAGATCAAAAAGGTTCAAATTTTTAGACTTGGAGGAAGATTAAGAAAAGAAACGACAACTACTGGGACAGTAAAGAGTCATTATTTCACTAAGAGAAGGCAAATATTCCAGTTGAATAGCAAATTAATGGAGATTTACACCACCTTACACTTTTCAGTTTGGTACCTGCGCTGTAGTTGGATGCTGTTTACAACTTGACACTATTCCATGTATAAAATAAATCTTTGAATCAAGACTCTGGTATCAGATAATCCCAATAATGTTTTACTTGACCAAAAATTACCTTTTCATTTAACCCCACCTTAATGCTCTATTTATTATTAACTCCCCTGCTGAATAGTGACAAGATAACAAATAACTGTTTCACAGAAAGTTATTTTCAGGTCATTTTCTTAAACATAAATACGTAACTGCAGGCAGGAAAACGCCTGTTTTAGAAAGATAAATATATGCATGATTAGTACGTTTGATCAGTTAATTAGAAAAAGTAAACATAAGGATAGGGCAGAGAGCCTTGAAAAAACACTGTACGATAGCCAGTGCTCTGCGTTCTGGTGTTCTGGTATGGTGTATCCTCTAGATGGTGTGCTGGCCTGTCACTCTTGTATAACTTTGGGTTACAAGCAACATAAGTCATTCAGTTCCTACTCTACTGTCACCACCTGATATTTCAGTGGTTGCTATTTCCAATCTCATCTTCTTGTTTGCCTACAGTTGTGACCCATTTTTTTGTCTAAAATTTTCACATTGAGATACCACATGTATAAAGAACACCAAAATAATCGCTTAATCGGGGAAATACAGTAAAAGGACAAGGTTTCCATTCTGAACATCTTGACAATTTCCTGTCTGTAAAATGGGATAGCTAGATAAACATCTGGTTTTGTGCTTCCATTCAAATTCTAAATTTTAGAAACAGAATTTCTGGATTTAAGTCCAGTCAGTTGAAAGATAAAGCTCTCCTTGGTTCTTAAGGATTCAAAATTTTACTTTTTCTTTCATTATCATTGTCTTTTTCTGTCTGTAAGGACACACAGATTTGGATGTAGCATTTGGATGTAGTCAGGTCCTCTATTTTCTAGTATTTTCATTGTATTTCAAAAAGACAAGAGGAAATTGCCCAAACTGATTATATTTCACAATCTAGGAAACTAGCTAGCTTGCAGAATGTATGACTTGTCTTTTGTACAGATGAAATTCTGCTAAAGAAAAGGATAAAAATTATTGCTCTGAAAGTAATGCCTTCTATTGATTTCCAGGGAATACACAACAGATACAAAGAGCACAGTAATGCTATTTGATGCAGGATATTCTCAGCTACAAAAATCTATTTTTCAACACAGTCACCACCATTAGTTGTGCATTCTCACCAGTGATAAACCAGAACCTGCACATTGCACTCATAAAAACCTGCACCCATGGAGCTGACCTGCTGTCGCTGTTACCACTACTGAAACGCACCACGGACCACCTCTCTGTGCCACTCTTCTGTCTCCATAAATGTTCAGCTGGACTATCAACTGCAAAATGTGAAAGGAAATCTACGTTTAATAAAAGAAAGAGCAAATAAACCTTATCCACAACAGATAAAATTTAACTAAACATTTTCATTGGGTGACAAAGCAAAAGAACACCTCAGCCAACAATATTCCCGGTTGTCCATTTCAGAACTCGTGGTCAGGAAGACAGAAATAGTCCTCTCTCAGTATGTGTCCTTCTGATGGGCGGGCCCGATGTTGGCATTTTCAGACGACACTTTGTTCTTGTCATTATCAGCTTCCTACATGGCTTTCCAAAGACTACAGCGACTAATGTTAAAGGGCACTTACATTCAGGGAAAACTCCCTTTTCAGCCTTTCTTATTCTCTCCCATCCTGAAAGGGATGTTTTTTTGAACTGCTTTGTAGGAAAATCTAAGGTTTCCATTGCTTGTTTATTTTGCTTTTTTTTAATGCTTCCAGTACAATCTGGATATTCTTTTTACCCTTTAAGAACATAATTATTTTACTTTCATCCTCCCAGCTCCTTTCAGTGATTCATCTAAAACAGACTGAATTCTTCATTCCCTTTGAGCAACCTGACCTAATGAAAGATGTCCATGCCCGTGGCATGGGGTTGGACTATAAGATCTTTAGAGATCCCTTCCAATCCAAACTGTTCTGTGATAGAACGTTTATTTTACTTCCTGCAGCAACAGTAATTTACAGTGATTCAGAGTCTGCAACATGAGCAACTGACTCATTCTTGCTGTGGAACAGGCGTCTGGGGATAAGAATTATACAGTGAGAGCCCTCTGTAATGCTGCCTGTAAATCACAGGCAGTCCTCAGATACACGATCACAGAGCAAAAACTTGGACAAAGTGTGTATTCCACAGCTTGTAAAGCTTCTGACCAGTGGATATTTCAAATTACAGGAAATTTGCATGCTTTTTTAAAGTGATGTTTTGGGGAAGTGAACTAGTCATTTTTAAAGTGACCTTGTAACCTCATAGAAACGATCAGCCAAGCTCTATGCACCAAAATATTCCTGTATGCTCAGTGAGTACCCAGCATAAACACATGGATTTATATCCACAGATAAACGAGCCAAGTAGACATTGATAATCAGGATAATGACACCAATAATACACACACCAGAGAACTCTAAATGCCTAGTGCTGGAACGATTCTGATCTATAATAGCATGCTTTTAGAAGTCTCATTCTTTTAGCAGCTGAGGCATTTTTCTGGTAGTTAAATGCAAGATCATTTTAATAGATGCTGAAGTCCTTCCAGTGAACAGCAAACAGCCTCGAGCCAAACACCAATGATGCTACCAAGTGACTGTATCACTCCAGACGTGGGTATTGCTGAGATCAGCTTCTACCTTTGAACTGTGCCTCTTGGATCATATCAGTTCCAGCACCAGGGTATTTAGATTTGCAGCAAGCTGCTACCACCACATTCTATTGCACTGAATTCCTGTTGCCATTTTCCAAACTCTGCCAGAGTCCACTGCTGACTGAATTTGTGTCATTGCTGGGTCCTGTAAGCATCAAACTGTGCACAGCAGCTTCTCCAGTTACTAATTCTATCTTATATTTCTACTAAGCAATGTCAAATGCTCTGGCCTACCATTCAGTGTTTCACTAGAAGAAAGTTTCTGTTAGATGATTTGTTACCAGGTCAGCTTGACAAAAAAAATTAAAAAGAGCAAGCTTTTAAAAACCACTATTTTCAAGCTAAATCATACCTATAAAAGAAAAGCAAAAGTAGTCAAAAAACTTCCACACTGGTAGGGCTTATCTTATTGCTAATATTCTGTCATTTGTAGTTAGCACAGCATTCATCAGTAATACATTACATGTAAGATTCACCTTAATTCTCACCTTATTACTCAAAGCTTTGAACTTTTGGAGAGGTTTTTTTTATTGAATCTGTTTTTTTTTATTATTATTCATTTTGCAGCCCACAACTCAATTCACAAAATAGATGAAGTAAGGTAGAGTACACAGGCAAGAAAATTTTCAAATGGACATCATCAAAGAACACATGCATGCATAACCTTGTATTCAGGAAATATTTTGGGAACTGCAGATGAGGTCTGGATTCACAAACTTGAAGAGAACCATTTTTATCTAATTATAAATAATATCTATTCCTTGTGTCTGTTGCTCCAACTTACTAATGTCCAAAAGAAGAGCAGACCAGAGGAATTTTATCTATACTTTCTTCTTTGGAGTTTTCAACACACATCATGCCCCAAATGACTTAAATATTAAATTATATCTGATATGAGGTTTTTCTATCAGCCACTTGCATACATGGGTAGCACAGAGAATGCATGTAGGACCCTGTTTCCTTTTACCCTGCCCAGGGTCATATCTTATTGCTGTACTACCTCTTTATCATCTATAGAGATTGTATTAAATTTCCCCACTACGAAAAATAACTTTTTTTACACTAAGCTATTATTCTAAATAGAGCTAAACTTGTATTATTAACAACAGAGAACAAGTCACACAGCACATGCAATTATTTGTTCATGATGTCTGATCACATCTACACGTTTTTGTACCTTTCTGATGTTCCACTTTAGACAGATATATATTTTATATATTAAAATATAAAAATTTATTGAATAAATCCAGCATCAGTATTGCTATGTTCTAGCAAGTCTTTTTTTTTGTTCAGGTTTGCTCATATCTCAAAAATGCATCTCAAAGAGAGTGAGACCACAAGAGTTAAGAAAATGTATGGTAATTTAAATTCACAGTTGGTACTTAATCCCTTACAACATGTACAGAAACACAATAACGTGCTGTGATGCAGCAATCAAAGGACATTCTCTGTTAACTTAAGGACACTCAGCTGTTCTAGTTGCCTCATCTTTGTAAGATGATGCAGTGCACATTGATGCAGGTGTTTTGGGAACAAATCCAAACTGACCTTGGTTTGAATTCAGCCTGAAATTTACAAATGCTGTTACGCAGACTCTGAAAATCCTAACACTTCTTCACAGGTATTTGCTAAAAGGCTCATCATTAATTATCTCTGAAGAGTGTATTTTTGTATCTTGAAAACAGCCCTGCACAAACTAGGTAATGTTATACTGTGGATTTTCATAGCTGTAAGTGCAAAATTATATTGTTCCTGGTTTCTCATGCTTTCCTATCTATTTTAGAAATTCTCCCTCGTTCTGATGTATTCCCAAAACACAAAGCCTATTTGCAGAATGAAAACACTTAAATAAGGCAATTTCTTTCATGTTTCGCCTCAAGAATCATTCAATCTAGACAAAAAGGAGATCTGTTGAATTACATTCCACTTAGAAACAGAGTGACTGGACACGTATTTTCTTCTTTGCTGTGTGTGTTTGGCTGAGGTGCCACTGGAGCAACACTACCTACCACCTGTGGGATTACAACTGAAAGCCTCTACATCAGAATTAGAATCATAGAATCATAGAATTAGCTAGGTTGGAAAAGACCTACAAGATCACCTAGACCAACCATCCACCTACCACCAACAACCCCACTAAGCCATGTCTCTCAACACTATATCTAAATGTTTCTTGAACACCTCCAGGGACGGTGACTCAACCACCTCCCTGGGCAGCCCATTCCAGCGCCTGACGACTCTTTCAGAAAAGTAGAATTTCCTAATGTCCAGCCTACAACTTGAGGCCTGGCACAGCTTGAGGCCATTCCCCCTCGTCCTGACACTAGTTACAAGAGAGAAGAGGCTGACCCCCAGCTCACTACAGCCTCCCTTCAGGTAGTTATAGAGAGCGATAAGGTCTGCCCTGAGCCTCCTCTTCTCCAGACTGAACAATCCCAGCTCCCTCAGCCGCTCCTCATCAGGCCTGTGCTCCAGACCCCTCACCAGCTTCGTTGCCCTCCTCTGAACACGCTCCAGGGCCTCAATGTCTTTCTTGCAGCGAGGGGCCCAAAACTGGACACAGTACTCGAGGTGGGGCCTCACCAGGGCTGAATACAGAGGGAGAATGACTTCCCTACTCCTACTGGCAACACTATTTCTGA
>NC_034410.1:141974343-141976720 GCF_002078875.1 Numida meleagris
TAGTTCTTACCCACGAGCTATGCAGCAGATATATTCATCATCCCCCCCACCCAGTGGAGCTCCATACATTCGAGTTGCTCTCTCACATCAAGAGCAGCTCCACCACCTTGCCTCACCCGCCTGTCTTTCCTAAAGAGCACATAGCTGTCCACGACAGCATTCCAGTCACATGAGCTGTCCCACCACGTCTCCGTGACCGCAATGAGATCACATCCCTGTAAGCACACACAGATCTCTGGTCCTTCCTGTTTATTCCCCACGCGGGGTGCATTGCTATACGGGCACTGGGAGAGGGACAGTTCTTGCAGGCAGGCTCTCTGGAGAGGTTATCTGGGCGGCCAATGGGGGGCCTCAGTGCCTCCTGGCAAGGAGTCCCCCGTCACTAAGACAATGCTGGCGCGGAACGCGTCCGCCCCAGAGCCGAGTGCCTCCAAAAACATGCTGTGTTTTGGGGCCAGCAAGGTTGCCAGGCATGCTGTCTGGTCCCCAGCCCAGGGCACGTCAATCTCTGTGAGGTGACACTCCTCGGTGCGATGTCACAGTGGCTGTCTCTTAGTCCCCTGTGGCAGCGGTGGGAGCGGTGGCTCAGTAGCTTGTGGAAGCTGCAGGAGGAGGACCCAGAGAGAGCATTGTGTCTATCTGGAGAGATCCTGCTGTGATGGAGCGGCTGAGAGCCCTTCGAGGTGAGGTCCCTCCACCTCTCTGGACACCGTGACTCTGCCCGAGCACACGTGTGCCATCCGTGTCCGTTTTGGATGTGCCAGCAGCACTGTCCTTGCTCTGCTGAGTGCAGCTGCCCACCGTGGTCTCCCCAGTGCCCCGGCAAGGGGAAGGCTCTCTCCCCTTTCCCCGCCGACCGCCCACGTGCCAGCGCAGCCCACCCTGCGCTGTGGGGCTGGAGGAGCGTTTCTCCCAGAGCTGGCCACATGCTCGGCCCTGGCTCCAAGCAACACCAGCGGCACCAGCTCTGCTCTTTCCTTCCAGGTCTCTTTGCTTGTGTGGGCTGCATGCCCAGGCGTACGCGTCGCGGGAGCGGAGGCAGGGTGGCAAGCTCTGTCCCTGCTTGTCCCGTGACTTCGCTGCTGCAGCGCCTGCAAGACAAGGAGGTGAGCTGGGGACGTGCAAACATCCGTCCTTGCCCCGGCCCGGTGCCACGGTCCCGTGGGTGCCAGGCCCACAGCCCAGGCTTTTGTGCCGCCCTCGCGCCTGCCTGGCCCCGGCAGCACAGCGGCATAGCCACGGGTGGCAGCGGGCGGCTCCCTGGGAACAAGGGCAAAGCGAGCGTGACTGATCCCTGTGCCCAGGGTGACCGAGCGCAGGCGTACTGCCAGCTGGAGAGCGCCCTGTGGGAAGAGGGCAGCCGCCCGCCGTGCGGGGTGGCGAACCGGCTGCTGGCAGAGGTGTCCCGGGACCTGACGGCGGCCCAGGTGAGGGGTCACTCCCGAAGGCGAAGGGAGCCGCCTGCCCGCGCTGGGATTCTGCCGGTGGACGGTGGTGGCTTAGCCCTTCCCAGGGCCTCAGGCAGTCTCCCGTGCCGCGTGTCACCAGGGACTCTTTTTCAGGGCGTGACAGACAACCTGAGGGTGGCTGCCAGCAATGTCCTGGTGGCTCTGGCGCGGTCGCACTTCAGCTTGGTGATGGCCGAGCTCCAGGGCCACCTGAAGGCCATGGGGGAGATGTCCAAGGAGTTTGTGCTCATCACCCTCAGCAAGCTGTTCAGCATCTACGGTAGAGCACCCTCAGCCTCCTGATGTTTAAGACAAGCGGGCAAAGGGCTCTCTCCCCTTTGCGCGTGATCTGCGTTGAGCTGGGGGCTGCAGCCTTGCAGCCCGTCCTCCCTCGCTGCCGGGGCTCTGACCGTGGCCCTCTCCTTCCCCTCCGCAGCTCCGCAGTGCATCGCCTTCATGTGGCTGATACTGGCCGGCCTGCGCAGCGTGGCCGGCCAGGTGAGGAGCGGCCGCACCCTGCGCGTCGCTTGTGCTGGTGAGTGCCGGCCCCTGAGCAGGGGGGCTCGGGACAGCCCTCGCACCTTGTCCTGCTGCAGCTTCTCAGAGGCTCCCTGTTCCCTTGGTATTTTCTTGTTTGTTTTTATTTTATTTTATTTTATTTTATTTTATTTCTTTTTTTTCAGTTGTGAAACAATGGTCAGAAGGAGTCCAGTTTCACCTGTACTCGGGAAAGCAATGCTCCTGGCCCACCACGGAGAAAGAGCGAATCTATGAGAATCTTTACCAGCTCCTCTGCTCCGTGGTGAGGAACTGGCAGGGCTGCGAGGAGGAACAGGTGAGCACTGCTGCAGTCCCATCCCGGGATGGCAGCGGGGACATCCACGCTGGCAGCTCTGTCTGTGCCCAGTAGGCTGAGAGCAGAGGGCTGA
>NC_034410.1:141981344-141982460 GCF_002078875.1 Numida meleagris
TTCCTGTACAAGGCTCTTGGGACAGCACTCGGAGCTTGTAAGGAAGTCCTCCATGTACAAGAGAAGCTGCTGCAACACCTGGAGGAAGCAAACGCGGAGGAGCCATCTGAGGCCCAGGTGAGGTCTCCTCCAGCTTTTGCGCACGCGCGTCCCCAGCCTGTCCCTGGGGCAGAGGGCTTCTCCTGACCCTGCTCCAGGCCCTTTTGGTCTCCTGCTGCTGCCGTTTCCCTCTGGCGGGCCCGGCCTGGCCACTCTGCCTGGCCGCATCAGAAGGTTCAGGCCTGCACCAGATGCCCCTTGTTCTTTTGTGCAGGGGATGGTCTCTCTTCTCAGCCACGCTGCTGAGAGCAACTTCCAGCCAGTCCTGGACACGCTCACCATGTTTGCGTCCAGGCTGTGCAAAGGCCGGCGTGCAAAGATGTCCGCGCGCAAGAAGGTGAAGCGCTACGGGTTTCTATCTTGGCTTTCTTCCACCTTATTTTCACCGCAGCTCCTGCCGTGGGAGCCCAGGTGCATCATGGGGCGCTGGGGGCCGTTGAGCGAGCGTCTCAAGGCATTTCTCCCCCCACAGATGGAGCAGGACAGCACAAGAGCCCAAGCCACACGCAGCGCTCTTATGCTCGCCCACGGCAGCTTGGCACTGCGTGCCTCCAAGGAACAACTGCTCGCCCGCCTGGAGGGAGACATTGTGGGCAACATCCTGCTGCTCTACAGCTGCAGCTGCCGGGTGAGAGCTGGGGGCGTGCCAGGGTGCCTGAGCGCCCAGCCGCAGCCCCTCCACCTGGGGGGATGCTGAGATGGGCCTTCTCTTTCCAAAGGTCCCTCGGGGAAGGGTTTGTGGCCAGGCGAAGGTCCAAGCCCTTCCCTTCGTGTTGTCCCCACGCGTTCCCCTTGCGGCCCTGGGCCCTCCCCTCCATTCAAAGACTCCTCTCTTCGGGCCTCAGGACTTGCAGAACAAGCTCGCGCTGGTGCAGAGCATCACCGACCTCAGCTCTGCCTTCCAAGCTGTGGGTGACTCCGGCCGCTTTAACCCGTCCTTGAAGGGCAAGCTGCTGGAGATCCTGCTGGTGAGTGCCTAGAGCCAGGGCCGTCTGCAGGGGAGTTTGGGGCTGTGCC
>NC_034410.1:141986510-141988244 GCF_002078875.1 Numida meleagris
AGCAGGTTGAGGCCAGCTGCCTCTCTAGCAGCACCCTTCCACCTCATCTCTGCCTGACGCTCACCCTCTCTTGCACCCCTCTCGTTCTCATCCTTCCTCTTGTGCTCCACTTGGCCCTGCCCCTGCTGTGTACGTGCCTGCAGGCCGCGCTGGTGGCAGGGGACGGCCACTGCTGAAGGTGCTGGCACTTCACCACTGCGCATCACCTCCCCTTCCGCAGCAGCCCTGTTAGTTGTTGTTTGTCACCTTTCCAAACTCCCATACGGACTTCATAGCCACGAGGTAGTGCTGGCTTATGTGATGAAAGACTGCTGTTGCCCGTTTGTGGAAGAAGCAGAGGCCTCTGGGCTGGGGAACTCCGGCCCTTCCCTTTGCTGCCACACGAGGTGACCAGCCCCACAGCTGGGGACCCTGCAGGGGGCTGGGCAAAGGCTCTAGAGGCACCTCTGACCAACTCTGTCCACCCCAATGGGTTCTCCTTGGGATGCAGAACAGAGCATCTCGAGATTGCAAACAACGTGAAGGAGGAACCAGAGGCAGGAGAGGAGGGAAAAATGGATAAAAGGGGGCACTTGTATGCCCAGAAGTTGCTGCTCACTGCACTCGTCTCGCCATGCTCTGCACCTGATCAGTGCAGGCTGTCCCGTGTGTGTGTGCGTTTCTGCACGTGTGCACTTGTGCATCGAAGAATTTCAGTGGGTGACAGGTTTTCTGCATGGAGGAGTTCAGTGACACACCTCTGCTTCCTCCGCACTTCCACGTCACGCGCCATTGTGTCAGACCGCTCCTCTGCTGCCATCTGTCACACGGCACCCACACGTACTGGGTGGGATATTGGTGGGAAGGTTCAACCCCGACTGCCGCACCGCCACCATCCGCCTCTGACGTCACAGGCCAACACCATACCATGAGAGGCATTACCTTCAGAGCAGCTTAGAACATGTGCAACATTTTAAAATAACAGAACTTACTTTATTTTCTTAGTTTCTAATGTTTAACTAAGAGAGAAGGCTTTGGATTGCATTTCCACACGTTCTGTTTGAAAACTGGCCGGTAATGCATTTCTGTCAACAGAAAATGGAGCTGCAAAGTTCCCCAGAGGTCCCTTCCAACCTCTATGATTCTGTGATCGTACGAGAAAGAAATGGCAAGAACCATGTGCTAACTGCATGGGATGGAGATGGCAGGGGCGATCTCTCTTCCAAGGTAGAGGGACGGGCTTAGCAGCAGGAGTGGGCAGACAGTGCTGTCATACAATCATAGAATCATAGAATTAGCCGGGTTGGAAAAGCTCATCCAGTCCAACCATCCACCTACCACCAATAACCCCACTAAGCCATGTCTCTCAACGCTATATCTAAATGTTTCTTGAACACCTCCAGGGACGGTGACTCAACCACCTCCCTGGGCAGCCCATTCCAGCGCCTGACCACTCTTTCAGAAAAGTAGAATTTCCTAATGTCCAGCCTACAACTTGAGGCCTGGCACAGCTTGAGGCCATTCCCCCTCGTCCTGACACTAGTTACAAGAGAGAAGAGGCTGACCCCCAGCTCACTACAGCCTCCCTTCAGGTAGTTATAGAGAGCGATAAGGTCTGCCCTGAGCCTCCTCTTCTCCAGACTGAACAATCCCAGCTCCCTCAGCCGCTCCTCATCAGGCCTGTGCTCCAGACCCCTCACCAGCTTCGTTGCCCTCCTCTGAACACGCTCCAGGGCCTCAATGTCTTTCTTGCAG